>NW_010233251.1:0-5296 GCF_000690775.1 Eurypyga helias | reverse complement strand
CATAAATAATTTTACATCCTGGCCTCATTGCAATTCCCAGCTGGTACCCATCTACCCAGATTGCGATAAGGTTCAAGGCTGACAGGGGATGAATTATTTCACTCTCATCCCCCACTGTAACCAGGCAACTGACCCCTAGTATGGCCATTCCCCACCTTGGCAGTGCAAGAGTGTTTTGGTGTGATAAGGGGCGCTTACCCACCAAACTCCCTGCACAATGGCTGAGGTTTGACAGGAATCTCTAAGGCCATAAAGCTGTCCAGGAGTTAAGAGGGGAAGAAATGCACCACCACACACTCACCAGGCTCTTCTGGCTCTCCTTCCAAGCACACCATATGGAGATGAATATAGAAACGCTGGGAGAACAGCCTCCAGATGATGTTCAGGTAGTCAGGACTGAATTTCATCTGGAAAGATCAACATCCCAAGTCATGAACTTCTTTGCAAACAGGGCTGACACCCTGCCTCTCCTGCAGCACACCATGTTTCATCTTTGGATATACCAGGGGAGTTTTAGTTCTCCTCGGTCTGTGGCTCTAGTACATTAACATTTGTACCCGAGGGAGTGCTAACAACACAAAATAGGAATGAAATATCTGAAGATACATTGCTGCTAATTCTGTGTCTTATCTCCCAGACCTGCTAAGTTTATTGTCCCGGGGCTGTGCTCAGCTTTTGTTTTGTGCTCTGCCCAGCTTTTGTTTTGTGCTGGGCCCTTGGTGATGAAAGGAAATGAAGGCTTTCTCTCTGATGTTTGCTGTGCTGGATTTGAGACACTGATACTCTGAACCCCGGGACTGAATCTGTTCATACATATTTTGCATTGTGCCTTGCCAGCACCTTGGCTGGGACATCTGTGGGTCCCAAGGGCTGCACAAGTGAGCTAAGGTTCAGCTTCTCCTCGCAATGCAATAAAAGCTGGGCTAAGCTTGTTCATCATTCTCCACAGCTCACAATTTCTTAATTAGCTTCCTGCTTATAGCACTAAACTCTGATGGTTCCGTGTACTGCTCAAGACCTTGTTCATTGGTGGTTCCTGAGTTAGTGTTCCACTGTCCTGCATGGGTATTTTGGGGAACATAATACCTTCACATACCCACTCAGCTCTCTGCACACTCGTCTCTCCTCACATGCACATCTAAGCACTTTCTGTATGTGTGGACATTTCCCAAGGAGGCCAGCTTGGGTTGCATGGGGGTAAAGCTGCAGCCTGAAAAGCAGAATCATGGTTCTGGTGAAATACACATGACTGCAAATTCTAAAGAATTTATGGGAGAGCACTTTCTTCTATAATCCTCCTTTACTCTACTTCACTATCCTGGATTTATTAACTAAACCTGTGGAGGAGGAAAGGCCATTCAAATCTAGTCTGAAAATATTTACATGAAGTCTGCAAGGCTTTTAGGGTAGTTCTCAGCTGCAGGAACATCTTCCCCAGTTTGCCACTGGAAATGTTATGTCCCAAGCTAGCGAAATAAATGCCTAGAGCAGCATGAATAAGTAAAAACAACTGGAGATGTTTAATCTATCAAAAGATCCTTCTAGTTTAGCTTGGTTTTGTTTCTGAACTAGTCGAAAATGCTGATGGAGGAAGCCCTAGTCACCATCCTGCGTTTGGACATGGAGAGCTGGGCGGCGCACTCCTTGAACAAAATACCTCGCTGCTCTGCCAAGAACTGATCGAGCAGAAAGACCTGTCTTGTCTCAAAGCCAGTCCCAAATGTTTGCGGAGAGAAGGATGAGGAGAGGGATTTGTCTGTGCTACAGCTTCTCGGCATGGTCTGCTGGAGGTGATTTGGTTTAGCCAAGTGGCATGTTTGAAATCGCCCCTTGTGAGCTATGTCCTTCTTCCTGGGAGCCACATCAAAGGTGTCTGGCTTTGCAGGATGTTCCTGTACTCACTTAGGCACAGACCTGTTCTCCAGCAATGTTCCTACCCTTCTGGGCCGTTCCCCCAGTCCTTCTGGTGTTGAGTCGGCAGCATCACCCTGCCTCTCGTTCCAGCTGCAGCTTTCGGATGCTCCATTTCCCCATCACTGCTTGTGGTACCGTGGGTTTTGTGACTGCCCAACACTTGGCTTCCTCAGCTAAGTAGCCTGCAGCTACTCTCTCTCTTTAAATTTGCATACCTTACTGTTTGAGTAGGCTTGATTATAATCTCAGTCTTATTTTCGGATAAAATTATGAATGTGCTGCGATCACACTGAAGGAATACTTGCCAGGAGGTACTGGCCTGAATTTGCAGCATTTCCACTCTTCTCTTTGCAGGATGGATAAAATATTTCCGCTGCTGCCCACCTGCAGTCCCAAGTCAGCAGGGACACTGTCTCCAGTGGAGGAGGACTGAGCAGAAGATAGCTGAGAGGTGCAAAATCTCAGTTGATGCAGCCAATGTTGCTGCAACAGATGCTGCTGCTTCTGCCACCAGCAAAAAAGCTACTGCTCTGATTTTGCACATTGTCAGCTTAAGGACTGAGTGGCCAGCACAAGAAGCTGATAGGTTAGGATGATTAACTCCAGTTTCAAAAGTCTTTAAGTCAGAGAAAGAGCTTATAAGAAAGATAGGGAATGTTTTAGCAGGGCCTGTAGTGATAGGACAGGGGACAATGGTTTTAAACTAAAAGACGGTCAGTTCAGACCAGATATCAGGAAGAAATTCTTCACAGACAGGGTGGTGAGGCACTAGGACAGGTTGCCCAGAGAGGTGGTGGATGCCCCATCCCTGGAAGCATTCAAGGCCAGGTTGGATGGGGCTCTGAGCAACCTGGTCTAGTGGCACATGTCCCTGCCCATCGCGGGGGGGGGTTCAAGGCCAGGCTGGATGAGGCTTTGAGCAACCTGGTCTAGTGGAAGGTGTCCCTGCCCCTGGCAGGGGGGGGTGAACCAGATGATCTTTAAGGTCCCTTCCAACCCAAACCATTCCATGATTCTATGATCATAGATTTCACATAATCTGGTTTTGGCCATTTTTTGTTTGCAAGGTTAAATGTCTTAACTACTTGAGTAGTTGATTAAGAAATAAATGTCCATGAGTGTAATCCAGAGGTTGACTGGATTGAACTGATTCCTCTGCAGAGCCTAAGTTTGCTGTGTTTATTGTGAAGAGCTTGTTTTTCAGTGGGCCTTCATCCCAGCCTGTTTGTGCCCCCCACCCCCACCCCATTGCCCTGCCCGGCCATCCCGGGCTGTGTCTGTATGTGCAGCCTTCATTTTAAAAGAAAGATCTTTTCTATTATTCCCTATTTCACAGTCCTTTTTAGGAGAAAGACATCCCTGCTCCAAGGTACACAAATACCAGACTACTGAGGAGGCAAAAACAAGTCCAGAAGAAAGTAATTCTATATTATGGAGAGTGGATTTCCATGATGTGTTAGGCCTGTAGGACAGTGGCAAGATGCTGAAAAAACAGACCTATCTGGCATGTAAATATGACCCATGCAAATACCTCCTTTTTCAGGGTAAGACTTTTCAAAAGAATTTCAGGTTTTACATTTCGCACAATATTTAATCCCACTTTTTTCCTTCATTGTATTTTGTGATCATTTTGAACCTGTGCAACCCCCCAGACTTGCATACATGCATCAGCTGTGTGACTCGCTCTTTAAACATTACTTAACCCGCAAAGATGAATATTGATTTTGCATAACATATCTCTGGCTGAGTGTTATTTGCAGAAGTTTTTGTGTGAATTAGAAGAATCTGGGATACTCTTTGTAGACTTGTTTCATGCTTCAGTGTTTGACTCATGGGTCTGTAATCTGGTATCATCTTTATGGCTTTCTGTACCTCTCACCCTCCTGCAGCCCAGATTTATTTTCCTCTTACCCTTTTGCTCACTACATTTCTCCCAGTTCTCCTCTAACTAAGCCCTTCATCTAATTTTCCTCTTCTCTGTTTTGTTCATTCCCTCCTCTTCTTCCCTCGTCTCCAGGGCTTGGAGTGTCTAGCTGGTGGGATGCTTGACTGAGGTCCAGTGTGGACTTTACAACCAAGAGTGAAGTGAGCATTCTGAGCTCCTTGAAAGGCTTACACTGAGTGCTTGCATATGTATGTTGGTGTATGGATTTTAACTGTTATTCCTTATCCCATGCGAGAGCTCTCTTGCAATGCTAATCCTAAGTAGCAAGACATCTACCTGGCTTTGTCAACCTTATGATACACTTACAGAGCTGTGTAGGTGACAGTGGTTGTTATGACAGCTATCACCAGATATCCCTGTGATACGTACTCTTGAAGTGCTTCTTTCTCATGCACAAAATGCTTGGTGTTGGGAAAACCTGCTGTTACTTGAGGTTGTTTAGAGATGGCAGCTCTTGGAAAGTAATCAGTGAGGTCCATCTCCAATTAAGGCTCATTAAGTATAGGTACTCTCTTGGAACAAGAAATTGGTGCAATTCCCTTCTGCTTATGGCCCATACAAAATCTATTTAGAGTGTACCCCATGTCTGTATTTCTCTTTATTAAGAAACCAGCCTACAAAAGCCAGAATTCAACTCCTGAGCATATCATACTGGTGTCAGAATATGATCCTTGGGAGAGATGAAGCTGAAGTCAAACAATTGTCAGGCAGATACGTCCAAATAAGCAATGTATCAAACCTGGTTGTACCTTCTAGTCACTAGTAGTTTTGCTGTGATCTCATTAACAGGCAGACATACAGGCTGCATTTATGGCTAGTGTTATTGCTAACACACAAATGCATTTGCAGCTTGAGTCTAAGTTAGGCAAACAGCATGGGAAAACAGACGGGAAGTATTTCAGATTTACTTTACACATCAGTGATTTCATGGTATGCCTCCCCGTTTCCTCAGCCTGCAGATGAACTGTTTATAAACATAATTCATCTAACGCACAGATGACATTCATTTTCATACTGCAATCACACTAATGGAAAGTCTATCAAAATAGTTACAAGTTTCCTTTACATTCTGAAATATTATTGCTACATTATTCCTGTGTTTTAAGACTCGTTGAGAAGTTAATTTAATAAATTGTGCCATTACAATTGTCTTTGGTTGAATGCACAGAAATTCTTAAAAGCAATATGAAACTAAATGGAAGCAAACAGCTCATTAAACACTAATATTTACATGCCGCTGCCTGAGCTGATGGGATTTATGCCATACACTGACAATCACTCTGTGGGGCTGGAGCCTAATCTTCCAGCCCTTTCAGAGTGATGCTGTTCTTTTCTGTGCCTGAGGATCTTCCAGGGTCTCCAGGCTAGCTTTCTGCAGCTGGGCAGTAGAGAAGTCAGGTGGCTTGTCCCCTCCCCAGTGGAGGGGACAAATTGGAG
>NW_010233250.1:0-869 GCF_000690775.1 Eurypyga helias | reverse complement strand
CCGGCCTGAACATTTACAGTTATTTAAGATACCTATGGGTCAGTAATGTCCGGCCTGAACATTTACAGTTATTTAAGATACCTATGGGTCAGTAATGTGCTGAACAGACCTAGTTTAAGAGGAGTTAAAACATTTTATTTGAAGCCTATTTATAGTAAGATTACCCTAGTCAAGTCTTCACATACTTCATTCAGGTATATTAATTTTATCTTTTAACATCAAATAGCTGGATCAAGCTCAAAAGACACTATCACTCAACTGTGAAACTCACTCTGAGTTTCGAGACTGGGGGAGAAGGTGTTCAGTTCCTACCAATTTTTGCTATTAATTCTAGACACTAGGCTGACATACTCCATTAGTGAGGTTGTGAAGAACCAAAACAACCAACCAACCACAACAAAACACGAATTAAGAGCACGGCTGTAGTGAAGATGGTCGAATACAAGCCATGTACATCACTGCTCTTTGGTAGTCAGGTATCTGGAAACTGCCTCTGGATAAAAGAATACCACCACTTGCTTGTCAACTGCCTGTTACTTTTAGTCCCTTCCCCAGATTTCCCTTGGGCAAAAACTTTAAAAGAAAGCACAGCCCTGGCAAGGGAAGGATAAAAAGCAATAAAGTTCAGCTTTCTAGTCGTACAATTATCGGTATTAACAGTATTACCAGTTGGTCTTCTTGATGATCTTAAATGTTTTTTCCAACCTAAAAGATGCTGTGATTGTAGGAATTAACCTTAGTTCAATGTGACTTTCCCTCCAGCATGCATCATTCACAAATAAACAAACATTTATTTTTTGGAAACAAGTACTGAAAGATACAATCCACGGGAAAAATATCACTAACATTATTTTTATGTGTGCAAGTAC
>NW_010233249.1:63430-97567 GCF_000690775.1 Eurypyga helias | reverse complement strand
CCCGGCCTGCGCCCTGCCTGCCGCTGCGGGGTGACCCCCGGCGCCCTGCCACGCGGGTAGGGTTGGCCAGCATCTCCCCGCTCTGCGGCGCCAGGCCCCGTCCATTGTCTGCTCCGGGTGCCTTTAGCCTCCGCACCAGCAGCCGGGGTGGGAGAAGCAGGAGAGGCCACCTGCCTGCTGGCTGTGGGGTCTTGGCTCAGGGCACCTTTGGTGTGCAAGCCTTCGTGCTCTACAGCCTTGTGTGAGCCGTACTGCCGTCAGAGAAGGCTCCAGCTGAAGGGATGGGGCCCACTGCCTCCTGAAGGAGTTTCTGCTCAGCTCCGTCAGGTGCCAGCCACCGGTGCAGACGTCCAGTTCCCCGCAGAGATTGTTTGGGATGACTTGAGATTCATGTCCCGTCAAGAAAATCGGGCTTCTCGCAGTGGTGCCATACCTGCCCTTGTGGTTTGCGCTGTGTGGGTTTACTTGAATGTCCAGCTCTTAATGGTCAACCCTCGCCTGGGGCAGTGGAAGTTGTAAACAGGTTGTATCTTGTGTTTCAATGCTTGCCACCCATGAGTTAACGCAGTGCTAATGTTGAGGCCGACACAGAAAAAGGAGGTGTCTGAGAACATAAGGTGCAAAAAGTAATGCAGGGGAACACGTGCTTGTGCTGCCTTCTTAAACTGTTTAGTGTGTAATACTTACCTGTTCCTGCAATTATGCCACGGTTGGCACTGTTGTAGGAGTCCGTATTTAAGTAGCTCAGAGGAAGAGGGGAAGCCTTAAACTGTGAAGTGTTTGTAGTAAGAGCTGTGTGTATGTTGTTGTTCGTACAATGTCAGTCGCAATGTCAGCTCAGGGTCAGGGCCCACTAAGCTGAACCTTCCATGATGTAGGGTGGCAAGACATCCAGACTAAAAGGCTTTATTTTTTGCGTCTTGGGGGTTTTAGGAATGAAGAAAGCCAAGAAGGTCAAAGGTCATCAGGTAGCAGATGATTTTCACAAGAATAGGTTCTGATAGTGGAAAAATTTTGACCTGTGGTGATAAGGACCTGTTATTACCACACAGTGGTGGTGTTTTGTTCGGGTTTTTTGTTTTAAATGTTATTGAAATTTTATATTGTGTAATACATATGATTTAATGAGACACTGAACCCCCACTGGTAATAGTGGACATTAATGTGTTACATATTTTTTTTTTTTTGGTCAGTTTTCAATGAACTAAAAAAGTGCAAAGTCTGGTAGTACTGAGCAGCATTTTACTCACTTTCCCTGATTCAAACACTTGTTGACTTTAAAGCTCTCCATTGATACCAGTGAGTTTGGGTCCACATTTTGTTATTCTGATACAAATCTAAAGAAGCTCCACCACCTAAAGCCAATGTGCATGAATGAAATTGAAAGACCGATATTCATCTAGCTAAACCCAAGCCATCTGTATGACCAGTGGTTGGAAAGATTATTTGCGGGCTCACTAATTAAGGGAATCATTGATTTACAGTAGACTTCCCCGAGTGTTGCTATCCCCCATTTAAATTGCTATAGCTACAAATGATTTGAGAACTTGTATAGTCTCTCTTAGAATGTGTGTTAGAAGACTTTTGAGGGAGTCCTCTGTGTAGTGGCTAGGGTAAAAGCCTGTTTGCCGTGTCTTTTCAAAGTCCAGTGCCACCTCCTGAGATAACTGTAATCATGCATGCGCTGGCATCCAGCCCATTCCATGTTAATAACTTTGTCATTTTATTTCATTTGGTTTCTCTTTTCCTGCCTGGCTCTGTTCCTATACTGTAGGAAAAGCTAGTTTATCCAGTTGAGCCTGGTTAGTTTAGTTTCTTCTGTTTATGTAGCAAAGGACCAGCAAAGGAGGGAAAACCAGCAGTAGGTATTGTGATGGTAAATTTACAAGAATTGTGAAGAGGAAGCCTCGAAGCCAGGGTGGTAACAGAAACAACATTAATTCTGGTTTCTTTGACTGGCTTTTGGGTTGCTACTAACCATACAGCACTTCAGTGGAAGGTTGACATCTTGTGTAGGTGTGGTTTCAGCCATACTAACCTTAGGATTGTGTTAATTTTGTCTTCTCTGTCTAATTTTCCATTTCCAAAATGAAGGTTTTAAAAAAATTGCATACCTGTGGTGAGAAGGAATTATGCAGCTGTGCCCTATGCAAAGTTCCACGCAAAATAAAAGCAGATACATATATATATATACCTGGAGGACTTAGGTTTTACAACAGTTTGGCAATAGAAGCCTCGTGTCAATAGAACCCTAGAGAGGAATAATCATGGATGGACAGCGAAGAACAAATTTTAATCATTGTTCAGTATTACTTTTCCATAATTACCAAGTCTTTTTGCCCTTGAACAGGCAGAACATCTGCAATTTTTTGAAAGTTCAATTGCTTCTGTAATACTTCAGTACTAGCAGAAACTTAAATGCTGAATTTAACCTAGTTCAAGTGGCAGAAGGGGCTGAGAATCATCCTGGAAGAAGTGGCATTACAAGAAACAAATCTAAAAACCTACACACTTGTATAAACACAGTCTCTCTCTGGGCTATAAACTTCTGGCAAACTCATAATTAAAATAAACCCTTTCAAATATGTAAACCATTTACACGACAGTACCAATTTTTTGGATGACTTTACACTTTTTTCCTCTCTCTGCGTTATAAAGATGATGATGACAATTTTAGTTGTTACTTGGTTATATTTCAGAATTTCCTTATTGCATATCATTATTTAATACTTTTGCACATTTGAGCTCACTAGTGAGAAAGTATTATGGAGATCTTTAATTGTCTGAGATGTCAGCAATTTATAAAATGAACACACTCAGGCTGTAATTAAAAATCTAACCGAAGAAACTTTTGGGAAAATCAAGGAATGAAAAATCACAGCAGGAAATGTAGCTACATAACCCCAAACTGTATAGTGATGTAATATAAACAGAACAATTTTCTGTTCTATCATAAATTAAATAGTATTTTTGAAGACAGGATTTTTTGTCTTTCTCTTCTTATGATGTCACTGTAGGGTGGAGGGTAAAACTCACTGTTTTGAATTTAACAGCACGTTTTGCAAGAGGCTCTGGGATTTTTTTGCCACTGGCAGCCCTGAAGCTTCAGTCCTTTCCAGAGGATGGGTGATAGCCTGAAACCATTCTTCCAGGATTTCTGTGAACTAGAACATCAACAATTATCTTCTATGTAACTTACAGTGATGAAGGAAGAAGAAAAATTGTCACTGATTTAGAAGAGTTTGCATATACAAGAGGGAGTATAGATAAGAGTGTTGCTCCTACTTTTAGTGCACAGTTCACTGAAGTAAGGCTGTTGCACTGAAGTACTGCTGTTTAACTTCATTACAGCAGGTAATCTCAGTGAAATGATGCAACAGGAGCGCTCTGCTGTTGAAATTCATCATAAAGGAAGTGTTTGTAAGGGCAGAGCCGAAGGGTGCAGATTTTTTTTTTTTTTTTTTTGTAAGCACTTTGATTCTGGGATTGCCATTATTAAAGGTTGTTATGCCGTCGGTTACAATGGTGTAACACTAAATGACCAAGGACTTCTGAAAATACTGAAATTCAAAGCTGATAGAGCACGTTTTTGCAAATGTGCCTGAAGGTTTTTCTCCAGACTTGCACACAGATCTGGGAAGAAAGCCTTTACCAGGGTCAAACTGTTACAAGGGGTGTCTCCACTCTGCAGAGCAACTCTGGGACTTCAGTTGGTGTTCTCTGGTGTGGCTGAGTGAAATCGGGGTATAGCCTTGCAGGCAGGACGGTTGCAAAACTGGGAAGTGGCAATTATTTACCTACATATCTTTTTTTTGTGCAGAACGCTGGGGCTGAGCTGTATGTACGTTCACGGTTTACAGTTAGCTTTAGTTTTGTAACGAGGGGGATAAATCTGCCACTGAGTGGGGTGTGGAAATCAAACACCAGTACTTGTGTAAATGTATTGTGAACGTATCTCTAAGCGATATACACCATCCAGACAATGAGCCCTACAGCATGACTCTTTTACTCTTTATGACAGCATACTTACATAACTAATCTCCTAGAAAAATGAGATCGTCTAATTAGAAATTTTTATGAAGTTTTCTGTAGTTTAGTGATGTCGAAACTTCTTCCACTTGTAGATCCCTACAAAACTTTTAGTGTAAGTAACCCACGTAGCAGAATCCTTGCTTTCTGTGGTTATGCTGGCAGCAAGCACCTGCTAACTATGGTTTCTCAAGCTGAAATTCACTGCTTTAGGTTAAAGGAACCAGTGTGTGTTATAGTTCCTTTGCTGATGAAATGGAAATCGGGTACTTGGAAGAGGGAAGATGTGTGGCTATAAATGTAGGGCATAGATTATCAGACTTGTTACCTATGCTAGAAAACTGGTAGTGATGGTAAGGTATGAATTCTACTTGGTGGTTTATGTCTGCAGTGACTACAAGTTTCTATGTTACTATATATAATATAACAGGAACCACATAAAGATAATGGTCAAGCTCCAGAGAAATTACTTTAGGGACTTCCCTTTTATCTTTATGTTCTTGACTGCCTGCAGGTCACAGGGCTGGCCAGTGGAAACCTGGTGTGCTTACGAGTCCATTCCTCTTTGGTTGTGAATTAATATAGTCATCTATTACACATGCAAGTATGAAAACATAATCCCTCACTTGAAGCAGAATGTTCTCAATCTAATACAGAAAGCCAGTGAACTGATCCTTCCAAAATGCCATTTTCCTGATCTGTTTATTGTGTTTTCAAACACAAATACCAATTTCTAGAAAATTGGTAAATATAAAGCTTAATGACTTTCTTAACTGTCACTCTGATCACAGACCTCTTCCCAAGTCTTTATTGCTTGACCTATATGGTATTTCAAAGTACAGTCTGATTTGCATAATGCCTTTGTAGCTCGGATTGAATGTGAACAGGAAGATTTTAGTGATGAACGATAATGAAAATTAATGAAGACACAAAGAAGTATTCAGGTCTTAGACAGCTTTAGGACTGTCTGAGGATAACAGAAAACAGAATTTGGAGGCAAGTTAATTATCTAAACTTTTATAATACCAGAGATTGGACATATTTCTAGGTAAGACACTGATGGTAGCATAAATATTTCTTACTTTTTTTTTTGGTATGTGTGTGTATGACATTCCTATTCGATTATAGATTTGCTCTTTATGGGTAAAATTCACACTTCTTTCCCCAAAATGCTAAATGACACAAATAAAGGAAACAAGCTACTGAGACCCCATCACATCAAAGTTATGTTTCTAAAAGTACTTAGATATGCTTCAGCATGTGAATGTATAGTGATACCTACAGCTAAGCAGGTGTCTGTTTCCAGAATCAGACTTAAGAATCAGAGGGGAGAGCCAGAATCTGTAACCTGGACCCAGACTCTTTTCTTCAAAAGCTCGCTCTTCTCCAGTTTTATTCTTAAGTTGTAGGTATTACTGTGTCTGTTCTCGATGTTGGACTTGGCCCTATGGTACATTTCTGCCCTCTGCCTCCATTCACTGACCTTTCAGGGTGCCATATGTTTGAGAGCCGTGGTGATTCCTGTTAAGTCTGGTGTTTTTCTTTGGCTCTGAAATATTTTATGCATGGAAAACCATCACTTTTAGTTGAGTTTATTGTAGCTTGGTTTCATTAAATTATTGCGTGCCTCTGTGTTTTGCAATGGTTAAAATTTTGAGCTAACGTGCCAACCTTATATATAATTTACATCAGGAACTTTTACATAATTGATATTAAAAATGCTTGAGGAATGCAGGTCTGTAAAGCTGTTATGAACGCAACACAGTTGTGGTAATTATTGCAGATGGGTGGATACTCAATTATATGCTTAGAGGAAGGAAAGATTACTAAAAAAATATTAAAGGGAAGTTTTAGGGGAGTTTGGTAATTACTACATGTACTGTTTAGTTACCTATAGTTATTATTAAGTAGTAAACAAATGCACTATATATCTGAAACTCGACTGACTCTGGAAGTAGAGAGAATTTCATCAACCTCTGTAGCAGTACTGTGCATTAACTACATATGTATGTATCTCAAACTGTCTGGCTTGAAAAAAGAAGGATGCTACGTGTGAGCAGAGTATAGTTAAACATCCAGTCCTTGTCCTAGGTTTTCAAACAGAGCACTCTCACTGCCTCTGCATTTCAGAGTTTTTATGAAAGCCTCTGCAGAATTAAAACTCTGACTTTGAAATATTTAACAAAGAATTAAAGAAATTATTTTCATGTAACCCGTTTGGAAAGTGCTATGTCTTTGGACAGACCTAGCTGTAAAGTGTTGTTGCTAAGACAGTATTTTCAATATTGTTGAAACTTCTCAGATATGGTTTATGTTTTTCCTTTGTCAAACAATCCTTTAGAGTTTAGTATTAATTTTTGACTTTCTCTTCTTCATTCAGCAAAGGCAGTAGCACATCAGTTGGTTTTGTCTTTTGTCTAGTCATTCTCTTTCTGATTCTGCCTCTTGGGCCCTAGCATTTTTTGTGAATACTCCAGGCAATGTTTCAGGCCAGGTTTTGATTATAGTTATTTGAGATTTCAGTAAGAAATTTTAAGATTTATAAATATTTCTTTTTAATAGTAAGATATGAACTTGGCTCGAGCCCTTTGCAATACCACCCTTTTAAAGTCACACTTTGGTTATCCTTTCTGTGTATTGCTTTTTATAGTCGTGGTTGGGGATTCCTCCTCCTTCTCACCAGCCTCCTCCAAAAGATGGACAGAACTGGCTGGGGTATGTCAGGATCCATTGAGGACCTCCAAGTGCTGGAGGGGTGACGCCTATATCCTCACTTGCTCACTGGCAGGGCCCAGAGTGAGGTAGCGCCAGGGCGGGTGGAGGCTGCGAGGGAGGAAGGAGCCATCCCCCCAGTTCCAGGGGGCCCTCACAGAGGAGGTGCAGCGTGCTGCAGCTGCTGCCTGACCTCTGCTGCCTGAGGCCCCTGCCCTGGCCTGCTCAGGATGGTGGTGGTCACAGTGCATCTCAGGGGTTTGTGCAACGTGGAGGTTTAGAATGGGAGAGTAGGCTTCAATTTCCATTGGTATCTGTAACAAAGGGATTTCTCCCCCCCCAATTTTGTCTCTCTGCACAAAAATATTTTGGCCTGTCCATTTGCGTGATCCACAGTGTTGGCTGTGTTTGTTTGGCATGTTAGAGCATGCTGGATCTTTAGAGGGTGCATGGAGATGTCAATGAAAAGATCACTTTGTCACCTTTTTTTTTTTTTTGGTTTATGAGACTAAATTGCTTCAGGGAGTAAAAAGAACCCTAGAATAAATAACAATCTGCCATGTGGTAGAAGTTATTGGCAAGTTGTTAGCCGGCCAAAAAGGGTGGCAATGTAGCCCAGAGTCCTCTGTAGCTTTCTCTTCCAAGCTGCTTCTCCCTTCCAGGCAGCTCTGCTGGTTCCGATGCCCTGACTGATGCTGCCATGCAGGCAAACATTCTGTGAAATAGCCTGCTCAGAGCAACGGGGTGTTTCTGTACCAGTGCTGGCAGCACGCCGCTATCTGTGTGTTTGGAGAAGCCCCATGGCAGGAGCTGGTGTGTGTGTGATGCCACTGGCTTGACCTGGGAGACTTTGGTGGCTTCTGTATGTGCCAGTGTCAGGTGCTTCTTGCTGTTCACAGCATGAGTTGTGTGTTGCTTATTTCCACACTCATCTGTTGATCTTTTGGATCATGCTCTTACCAGACATGTTAACAGCCAGCTTTCCAACCTGTGACTCTATTTGGAAGAGTATTACTGGGCTTTCAAGATGTCTTTTAAATGTTTTCAGGTTGTGCTTAGTCTGCAGGTTTGCAAGCTCCTGCAGCAGCCTGAGATCTGAATCTCTTGCTATTTCTGTTGTTCTTTATTTCTTCTTAGGGGTGGCATATTTGGAGCAAGAATTTTGTTATGATTTTTCCTTTTTATTTTAACTGGAATGAAGATAAGCTTTTAAGGCAGAGAACAAATTTTAAGGAAAAATATATGTTGTTGTTGCTTTTTTCTAGTGAAGGTGCCATGGAAAGGGCAACATTACTTTTTAAACCTTTTTTTTTAAAAAAAATACGTAGGGAAGGTCTGAGAGGGAGTCTTTTCTTTCTTTAAAAAAAATGAAACATTGTTATATTTTATCTAAACGATTTTTGCCAAAGTATTGTTGAAGTGCCAGAGAACTGAGCTTCCACAGTCTTGACTCCTAAGAGGTGCTGATGTTGAATGTTTAAATTGTTGCTGTCCAGTTGTTTACCTTACCCAATAAAAATCCCTTTATCTTCTTACACTTGCTTATGTCTTGTTTCACTGGTGTGTGTGGTATCGACATTTTGCTAGTTTCTGTAATTCACTCAGTGTTTGTAAGAAAGCAAAATAGTTACGTTGTGAAAGTCTGATGTCAAAAACAAAACAAGGAAAAAATTAAAAAGTCTTCTCTATTTGTCAGATGCAAAAATTGAGAGAAAAGTGGTTTGATTTCCTTTGGGTCTTGCCTCTACTAAGGACCCCACAAGAATTGTGTGAGTGGAAGTGTCCTTCCTTTCACTTCAAGATTTCAGTGATATATGAGATGTTTATTTGTTTTCCATGCTTCTCACTGAGCTGCTTGCCTCTTGAGGCTGATAAAGAAAAGTCTGTTTCTTTCTTTTCTGTTTTCTGTCATCCGTTGCAGGCCGTTCAGTTTGTCCTTTTTGTGCCTGGAGGTTTCAGATTTTTTTAACTGCTGAAGTTTATTAGGAACGTGAGATTCTAAAGTATTAGCTAACCTCTGAAAGTACCGTGTTGCTGTTTATCTGTGGTTTGAGAAGTAGATGGACATTAGAGGGTCACCAGCTGTTTTCCTCATTCATGAGGCTAACCTTGCTCCTCATTAGGAAATATATACAAAATGCAGACTTATTCAGAAAGTAATGGTTTGGTTTTACTGTAAAGTAGCTACTGACAAGTTTGAGCCATGTTCTGGCTTAATATCTGAATGTTCGGTTTGTGCCCATTGAAGTCACTTGTTGCAGAAGTACACAAATCTAACCCTTTAATTTTATTTATTTGATTTTAAACAACTAATTCTTACTTCACTAAAATATGTTTAATTCCTCTTGAAATCAACATCTGATGTGTCTACATCAAATTGTTATCTTGCATAAACAATTCCGATTCTGTCTGAAATTAGACTGAGAATCTGGAAACAGAAACCATCTCTTTTTGCATATTAAGAAAAGATATAATCTGTATTATTTTATGGACAGGCAGATTATTATTTTGTTCTTAAGTTGGAAAAGTTTAAAGTTTACATGAGCCTGCATAATCCTTCGCTTATTCTGAAACTGATGTGGCATCTGCACCAGAGATTAAGAACATTGCTAATGATGAAGAAAGGCTGGGAGAGTTGGGCTTGTTCAGCCTGGATAAGAGAAGGCTCCGGGGAGACCTTATTGCAGCCTTCCAGTACCTGAAGGGGCTACAAGGAAGCTGGGGGGGACTTTTTACAAGGGTCTGTAGTGACAGGACAAGGGGTAATGGGTTTAAACTAAAAGTGGGGGGGTTTAGATTGGATATCAGGAAGAAGTTCTTCCCGGAGAGGGTGGTGAAGCACTGGAACAGGTTGCCCAGAGAAGCTGTGGATGCCCCATCCCTGGAAGTGTTCAAGGCCAGGCTGGATGAGGCTTTGAGCAACCTGGTCTAGTGGAAGGTGTCCCTGCCCATGGCAGGGGGGGTGGGACTAGATGGGCTTTAAGGGCCCTTCCAACCCAAACCAGTCTGTGATTCTATCACGTTGTTTGGAAGGGTAGTTAGTGCTCTTCTTTCTTCTAGGGTGGTGTGCAGGGAGGCTATGCATTTCTGTCCCATCACTTTTTAATCACTGTGGTCTTACAGCATTTTAACCCTACCTTTGTACTGTAGTTTTGTTTACTGAGTGAAATCAGCTGGGAAACATTGGTGTAGGCTATAAAAACCTGATAATTTGATAAAGACTGGAAAACTAAGGTTTGCTGCCTTTTGTTTTGTTTTTCAGCACTAGAAGAAAAGGATGCAATTAAAGGACAATATGAAAAACTAATGGATGCTTACGGCTGCTTAGGAGAGCTTCAGCTTAAATGTGGTAAGTGATCATCTGTGTGACCAAGATTATAAAATGCCCAGACAGTGCCAAGCATCAACCAGTAGCTAAAGTTGTCTGATTCTTAACTTGTGAAGGCTAATTGCACTTTGTTATGATCAGTCTAGAAAAGTTCTATTTCCTTATGCTGTGCCAAAAGTGTACTGCTAAGCGATAGTCTAAGAATTTGGGATTTTTTTTTTTTAGCTTTTGTTTTGTCTAACACTGAAGATAATTGACTTTTTTTTTCCCCCCCCTACCACATTTGTCCAAGGCAAACTATGATGTCTTAGCTTTTTTGAAGGATCATGTTTAAACATGGTCATCTGAGACTGCAGTTCTACAGATTACCTGTCCTTGCTCTAATGCCTAATTGCCTTTAGTTGGGTAATTCACATGGATAAAGATTTGCAGAAGTAGGCCTCTAACTTCAACTAGTATAGTAAGCAATATTTATCATCCTTGCTGTAAATTTCTGTACAGTTTGGGAATCTTGATTTAGCAAAGGACATGCTATAACATTGCCTAGAGGAATGTTAATGGAAATAGGTTGTTTTAGGAAAAGTGCTGTCATTGATTTGAATGTAATAGTACCTTACGCAGTAGACTTCAGATTCACTGACGACAGAGAGTGCTTTTTGGTTTAATGCATATGTGCCTTGTTCCTATTGTCTTCTTACATTAAGCCTTGATTTTGACTTGGAGGAATGACAAGACTGTTTTCTATGTAACTCGATGCATGGTCAAGGAACCTGCCAAAGGCAGTGGTGGTGCGAATGCTGGTGTATTTACAACTAGTAGATATAAATGTATCTTTTTATAGCCCACTTACCATTTTATAGCGTGAGTAATATGAATTGAGATTGATCTGAAGAGGCGACTGCCATCTGAAAGATTTCTGTGTCATAATTTAAAACGGTAGGCCCATCTAGTGTTTTTAAATGAATGTGGGCTCTTTGTTTTGTTTCTTGTGGAGTTGATTAGCCATTTGTTTGGAGATTAACATCAATTTGTTAATGTAATTAAAAACGGAGGGCTTGTGATTAGTTTTTCTTGGCACTTGGACCTGTTTTTCTTCATAGGAGTCTAGTGAATCCTGTTGTAATAGTAAATGAATGTAGCTGTTGAATTCCAGCTTTTAAAGTTACAGGTGAGGGTAGTGTCTTGTATGTGATGGGAACTAAATATATTGGGTTTTAGTCTTCATATTAAAAGGTGAATGATTTCAAATGAAGTGTGAAATATTCTCAGCCTTATTTTTTCTATCTTTTCCTCTTATTTCTATGTTTCCCATGTCCTTACTTTTTGAACAATACCTGCTTAACTTCACTGTCCTTGAAATGTGAGGTTTTTCCTCTCTGAGCTTTGTCACTTCACCTCTGCCTTGTTGTAGCATTAGATTACAAGTCCTGGTACAGGAATTCCTTTGGAAAGTATTGTTAAAAATTGTATTGGTAATTGGTTAACTACTGGAGGCAAACTTCTAATTGTGATTGAGTGAAAAGTCAGGAGGGTCATGCTGCAATGGTAAGCAAAGGTAAGCAAACATTTTCTGCTGCTGAACACGTTTTGAAGAAGCAAAGATGATTGCCTGCCGTCTCCCTATTCAAGAGGTAGCCCAGTTTTTTTCCAGTCCTAGGTCTCCTGTCTTACATGTAAGTTTGTTCCATCCCTTTAGCTAATGCCTACATAAAAGATTAACACCAGAAAGGAATGCAATGTCACTTTTTTTTTCTTTTTATTCAATGTATTCTATCAGCTGCAAGCAAGGGCATGATTCGCCAGCTCTTCACTGAGCATCAGTGATCACCTAGACTTTGGTCAGGAGTATCCCTGTTTTTTTTTCTTACTGCTGAAAAACTGCAGAACATAAGTACTAAATGAACTGAAAATATTTGTGAAAGTACATTCTGCTGGGATATTAAAAGAGTATATTTGTAGAGCAGAAGGGGAGGCTTTTTTAAAAGACATGAAAGATGTCTCTGAGCACTTTAATTAATCTGTAAATATGGCTACTTAAGAATCCAAATAAATCATATTGTATGCCTGCCAAAGTAGATCGTGCTTTTCACAAGTAAGTAGATGAAATATGTGAAACTGACTCACAGGGTTAATGTTTCCCACCAGTAATAACATTCACTTCTATGTACTTATGTCTGTTAACATGACTCACTAAGTTCTTCTGCTTTCTTTTGTGAGATGGATGGCAGCAGAATGAATTGTACAGTGTTTCTGAGCTCTGTCTCAGCCAAGATTTTGCTGCCAAAGAAGGTCTAGCAAATACATCTTCAGCACAGTGTTAAAAGAGCTGGCTTTGCAGTGTTTAGTTTAGACACTGTGGTGTCAGGAAGGGGTACATATATAAGGTAGTATTCTGACGCTATCACCACGCAGGTTGTTTAGTTCAGTACAGCTGCTGTATTTGAGGAGGCATTCTGAATTAATTTGGCTGTGTATACACTCTTGCTCTTGTACATACACAGTGTGCAGTTGGAAGAAAGAAGTTTCAGAGGCAAAAAGGACAACTAAGTACCTGTTTTCTATTCCTTTTGAACATTTCCTAATATGTAATTGTGTTTAGAAGAGGGAGAAGGAGTGTCTTTGAGACTAAAACTGTAGTTTGGAAAATCTTGGTTATTTTCATAATTCTGCTATAGATTTCCTCAGAGATTTTCAGCCAGGCACTTAGAATCTGCTCCTCTGTTGCTAATTTGAAGGCAGATGAGAGACAAAAATCCCTTGAAAATTGTTTTTCATGTGGACTATAAAGTGAAGTGGAGGTATGTGTGGAATGGAGATGGAACAGACTGGGGCAATATAAGGTGATGGCATAACTGTGTTGGAATGAAGAAAGATCAAAAAGTGGAGCAAATTTATTTTTAGAAGAAAAAGGTAGTCTTGAATGAAATATTTACAGTTAAGAAGGGCAAAATAAGAGTTGAATATTGCCTTCTTTTTACTGCAGCTCATAATAAGCAATTCTGAAGTCATCCCAGAAACTGCAGTGGAAACAATTGCTTTGTGTCATTTAGACAGGTTAAATACAGAAACTGCAGCTATTATTGTAGGGTGTGACGTACCCAAACTGTGTTTCCTGTTCGGCATGGATTAAGGCAGTTAGCTTCACAAGAGCTTTTGAAAAAATGGATTCAAGTTATTTTGGTCCTGTTTCCATGCCAAATATTCTCCATCCCCTGCCTCCCTTGGCCAACCTGATAAAAGGGCATTCAGCACATATCTCTGTGAGCAAAACAGTTCTTACGTTTCTTCAAAAGTTTTCTTTACAGATGGCTGTTGTGATTTATAGCTGTAATGGGGAAAAATAATGATCTTGGTCATGATGCATGAACATTTGTACACATCTATCTGAGATAAAAATTTGGTCCATAAGCTTTGGAAGTGCTTGGTTTTTTATTTAGTACTGTAGGTGAGGCTTGCTTTTTCGTAGATGTGTTGCTGAAGAAAGCATGACCTGTAAGGAACGCTTCGCTTCTTTCTCTAAAACTATGTCATGGATTTCTTTAAAACATCCCAGATCTCATCCTAAGGAAATGAGGGACATCTCCATGGGTATGATTGTCAATTGCAGTTCTTATATTCCTAAATAAGTTTCATCTGTGTGTAAAGCTTAGAAAGGCTAATATGAAGCAGGATTGTACATGAAACTACTTGTAGAATTTTGGGGAAAAAAAAAATTTCCAAGGTGGGGCCCTCAGTAAATAGTCTGCAGCTAATACGGTGATTGGTACAGTGTGAAGCGTAAGAGCCAGACCTGGAGCTTTGATTACTTCACAGAAAGAATTTTTCCATTTTTTTTGGTAGATTTTTATTGGCCTTAGTGCTGGTCCCATTCATCATGCACTTTGCAGCTGTCAGCTGAATATAACGTGCTTTCTGCTACTGTACTGCACATGAAATCAAGGGAAAACTACCATACATTTTTCACCCAGTGTACTTTCATTAATGACTTTTTCTGATAGGAACTGTTGGGCTCCTGTTTCAAGAAATAAGACTGGAGTTTGGCCTGTCCCCTACTCCAGATAGGCAGGGAGTTCCTGAGAGCAGGGAGCCTCTGTAGACTGGCTGCAGTGCTAGTACTGGCAGGGCCACTGACTTGAGGAAATTGATTTAGTTTTAGTTTTCCCTTTGATCTTGATGCACTGCCAGCATTTTAAAACTCTACTTCCCAACTCATTTGAGCTTACACTTAAGCAATGACTGCTCATTTCACGGCTTTAGTATTTTTTTTCCATGTTGCTGTTGATGTTCTGGACAGAAGAAACATAAATACCTTGAATACTGTTTAACTCCTTTCAGAGGTTGTAACCCCATAATATGCTTCCTCATGTTGCTGCCCAGGGGGACTTGACTGGACTAGCAGATGTATTTTTGTTGTCACTGGTGTTAGTCTGCTACTTCAAGTGTTGCTTGCATAAAACCAGTTTCACTGGGAACTTACAAGGAGCAGTATTTTCAGTATAATTACAGAATTGGAAATGGTAGTGCAGTTTTGAAAAGTTAAGGCTGCAGGGATTAATGGAATAGTCTTGACTGTTCTAAGGGGAAATACCTTCTAACTTTAAGGAATGTCTGGATGTTTCACTTTGATCTATTTCATTAAAGTTGTGATATTTTCACAGTTTGCTCAGCAAACCCAATTTAATTAAGAAAATCATCTCTTGTGCCATGGCCTCAGAAATCCACCCACAAGAGGAAATTCCATGTTGTGTTGGTAGCAGGATTTTTTTTTTTGATTGGTTTGTTTTTTTCTTTTATTTTATTTTTTGGGGGAGTGGATATATTAAACCAAGAATGCAACTTCTTGCATTCTTTTATAAGATTTACTGGATAATAAAAATGAATTGTTTAGGAACTAATATAATTTTTCAGTAAATTCTTGTCTGCTAAAAATGTTACTTTCTTTGCAAAGAGTGAATAGCTTAGTATCTGCAACTTCTAGAAGTGGATAAAGTTGATTTTAATTTTGCTTTTTATAAAAATTACTTGCTCCAGTAGAAGTATCCATCCTGATTGAAGCAATTTCTACCCTTAAATTTAAGTGCATTTAGATAGGGTTGTCGTTGATTCAGCGTTTTAATGTTAAGTTTCTATTTTCAACAGGAAAGATTATGGCTTGTTGACATTTACATACCAGAAAAGAAACCACATTGACTTTTTAAAGTTTAAATTTAGAAGTAAATGGACTGATTTTTTGGCTTGAATATATCCATAATAATAATAATACTTTTGGTGACTGGCAAAAAAGCAGAAGCATTTTTCCTGTGGCTGGTAATGTTAGGTTTCTGGCATAATGGGTACTATTTGAATATGTAATGCTTTTATTTTATTCCTTGGATTAGCATTTCCACTTACAAAATGCACAAGTGAAAGCGTGAGTGGAGGTAGCGCAGTTATAACTTTCATCACAAACTTGTTCAGTGGAGTTATTAATGTATTTTAAAACATTGGTAGCCTGGGGTGTGAGAAAAAAGGTTTGGGATTAAAAGAAGAGATTCCCAGACATAAACTGATGTTGTTGGCAAAGAAGGGAAGTTTTTTGATTTATTTCGCTGTATAGATTAGTGGTGGGTAATTTCGTAGAGCTTAATGGGGACATGATTAAAAGATGCATAGCGAAATAGTGTTTTGGTAGTACTAAGTTTGCTGTTCGAGGTTCTAAAAGGGTGAAAGGCTGGTGGGAGCCCTACTTCTGCTCAGAACCCTGAGGTTATGGCTCTGCTGTGAATAAAAATGGGGCAGGGCACAGGCTTGAGCTGTGTCAATAAGACACTGATTGGCTTGCTCCCTGTGCCAAGAGCAGCAGGCATATTGGGCAAGGATTTTCAGAAAGCCATCCATCTCCTGGTTCTTCAGGGACAGTGCAGTAGCTTCTTATCTGGAATACTGTTTCTGAGCTTATTAGCTAGTGATTTGGGGGAGTAGAGATGCTGAACCTCTGCATGTGTAGATGAGCCTCCCATTTTGGGAGTGAGTCGTTGTGCGGAGGAGGCAGTGAAGAGAGTCTCTACTAAGGTACAGCAAGTTTCTAGGTAAGGCAAAACTGTGTCATTTTGATTGGCTTTTCTGTCATGCTTTATTCCTACTCACTGCCGCCTTAAACTAAAGATTTGCTTTGTTTAGATGCTGTTGTCCACAGGTTACAAGCTCCTTGAAGGACAGAACCACAGATAACAAGACCAGTATTATTTAATATAGCCAAAAAGGTCAAAAATTTATGTTGACTTTCTCATTCAGTCTATTCTGAACCCTCTAGAAAAGTTAAAGGTCACTGAAGCCAATTGAAGTACTTGTATTCTTTGTCTCAGCATCCCAGACAGACTGCTCTTCAAGGCTGTTGCTACTGATTTTCTGTCCCTGAAGCTGGCTGATAGTAAGGCAGATAAATAGTGTTTCTATGCATTGCTTCTAAATTCTCATGAATGAATTTTACTTTGAGCTGATTAGTTTTGCCTGGTTTCAGCAAAGTGACAGAAGCTATTAACTATCCTGAGAGACAGCTTAAATCTTCCTAACCCCTTCTGGAGGCTGCAAGACGGTATTTAGTCAGGTATGAGCTACCATGGTGATAACTGATGTATCTCCTGCTCTTAGTCCTTTATAATTATGCACACTCACATGCAAAGGAGGAATGAACTGTCAGGTTATATATATATATAACCCTCCAGTATGGTGTCATCTAGAAGAGTACAGAAGACGTACTTCTTAAAAACACTCAAGAAGGAGAGCATAGCATACCCTTGTTACAGAAGGAAATGTGATGAACAGAGCTTTTTAGCAAATACCACCTACACTGGCCTTTATGCAAAACTGGAGTCAGCAGAACAGAATGAATAGGATCTAATGTCCTACCTTGTCCTGCCATTCCAGTCCCATGTGCCTACGCAAATATTCTGGCCCTGCTGAAAACCACTCTGAACTCAAGTGTCTGTAGCCAACCCGTGATCTGGAAGCAAGGAGTCCCCAGCTGGTGTTTCAGAAAAAAACTTGTTGCGTGAGAGTTGGTCTGCATTTTCAGACAGTGGGCCACTGTGGGGGGTTGAAGAGTGGTCCTACGAAGTGTTCCCTTTTGCTCTCTGAAACCATACTGCCTCAGATTGTCACCGTGCCCTTACCTTGCTCTTGGCAGGTCAGCTGTTGTTCCTGCTATGTTAGGGCAATAGAGCTCACTTCCACCTTTTCTTACTGACTGGTGTGAATGGGATGACATTGTCTCCGCTAGAGACCAGAATCAAACAGTTTGTTCCTAGGAAAACCAGTGTTTTCAGAACAATTGTTCTACTGTTTCTTAATTACTTTAGCATTTCAGAGAGAATGAGCAGAGGTTGAAATCCTGTTGTGTACCAGAGTTCTGGTTACAGTGCTGTTCTCAAGCTTCAGTATTTATCTTCTAGTTTTAGGACCCTGAAGTTCAGCTGCTTCATGTTTTCACACTTTATTTCACAGTCATAAGAGCTGGAATTCTTTTTAGTGATAATTGAGGTTGTCATCTAATCATGTAAGCTCTTTTTGTTATATATAAAGCAAAATCTCAAGGATCTGTAATACTGAAACTTTCTGAATGCCTGAACACACCCAGCTTCATCTGAGACCAGTAAGAAATCTGAATGCTTCATATCATTAAAATTGAGAAGTCAGTTTCAAAAATCCATAGTGAAGAATACACTTTACCTTGTAAATGACCAGTCTTTTCCCTTCAGTCAAATCCAGTGAAAGCTCTATATTCGCTGGGGTGGTGAGATTTGATTTTTTGAGTAGTGTCCTAACATAGAGCTCATTGCCCATTATAAAATAAGTGGGAGAAACACACTGTAATGCAGCAAAGGATGGGAATTTACAAGTATTGATTGTGGAATATTATGCAATTGCACTCACTCATCTGCAGTCAAAAGGAATTAAGAAATGTAAGTGAACACCGGCCGTGGGTGGCTTGTCGTTTGCGTTGGTTTTCCTCTGAAGCAAAGATAGTGGCCTCTGCTGGAGCCCTGTCACCATTGCATATGACAGCACTGATGTGTCATGGCATAGCCTGTGTCCCCACCTGTAACCCTCTCGTAACTATCTGTCACCTTGTAGGTAATGCTCGGCTGCACTTTCTGGTCCTGGTGACAGGCTGTACATCGGTGGGAAAAATCCTGGACGCTGAAGTTTACAAAATTACTGCAACAGATTTCTGTCCTCTCCAGGAAGAAACCAAGGAAGAGGAGCGTGTTACTACCTTGAAGAAAATACTGAACTCTGGGATGTTCTATTTCTCCTGGCCTAATGCAGGCTCAAACTTTGACTTGACTGTGCGGGCTCAGAAGCAGGGTGATAACCACTATGAATCTGGTAACTCGTTCTTCTGGTTAGTACTGCATGTCTCCTGTCATCCCCACCTGCATCTGATTGGTCAAACATTCTCAGAGGGCGATGAATGTACGCATTTCAGGTGCACCTCCTCTCACATCCTTGTCACGTCAGTTTACAGGGCACGAGGCCTTGGTGAATTCATTGTAAACCTGGGTCAAACAAGTAACTTCTGTTTAAGTAAAATTAATCTGATCGTGAAATGCAATTCTAATACCTGGACATGTTGTGCTTTTAAGAAAGTAACACAAGAGGTACTCCTCCTACTCCAGAAACATGTCTCTGTAGATCATGAATATTTTCCCCCTGCAGTTCTTTTTGGTAGTTTGCTTTAACAGTTATCTAATAGAAACCTGTATGTTAACTGTTCATAAATCCCATCGTTTGTGCTGAAGTATCTTCTGTTTCTTAAAAGTGTGTGTGTTTAAAGTCTACAGTTTAATGTTTCAATAATGTGCCCTAGTTTTTATGTTGAAAACCTCAATATTAATGTTTGCAGCTCAGTGTAAATGTATGTTTCCCAGAAGGAATATCCTGTGATACATTGCTCTGTTCTTCTTACTTTCTTGTGCTTATAAGGCAAAGAAAAAGTATTTCTTGTGGTAAGTATTGGTTGAGTGGGAAGGAACACACGCGAATGTTGGGTTTGTCTTCCCTAGGTGGGTTCACCGTTGATGTAATTTGATGTTTGCTTTACAAGTTCTCACAGAATGCTTCAATTCCTATACCCTCATTTATTTCTTTTTAAACAAAAAGACAGCCACGCAGGAAGCGCAACTGTACTGGAAATAAACAAGGGGTATATGATGTAGGTGGAAAATAACTGGCAGTTACACATGGGTGTGTTGCTAGAATGTGTGGTAGCTCTTGTGGCCCAAAGTAGGTGAATATTAAATAAGCAAAAAAGTTCATAATGGATGATAAACATGAGAAAGCAGTTCATTCAGGCTAAGTAGTATTTCTAGCTATGATGTGATTTTTGACTGGTAAGATCTACTGTTCTGAGTTTAACTCAGAAAGAGAGATGTATAAAACTTGCCTTCAGCTTTGCTAGTAACGCATCCCTCTCAAAACGCTCTCCAACATGTCCAGTTGGACACATGGCACAAACGAGCTGCGTTCTACTGATGAAACTCCTAAGATGGCAGTATCCCTTAATGAATAAAGAGCCTTTAAAGCAACTTTTTTTCCTGTTCTGTCTTTTGAAACTTTTCTTGGAAGATAGGTATTTGAACTTTCCTTCTTTGCTGCTTCTGGCTGATCTAGAAGTAGCCCTTGAAGAGGTTCCATTCCCCTGTGTGTTGTAGAACAGGGATGAATGGCAACAGCATCCCATTTTTGACAAAACGATGTCCCACATAAAATGTATCTGAGGTAATTATGTGATATTGGAGATTTCAAACCAAACAATAGATTCTTGAGAAAAGTAAACAGTGGGATAATCTGGCAGTTTTCATCATGTAACTATTTACCTTAGTTATGAGCAACACAAATCACCTGTTAAATGAAATGCAACAACAAAAAAATTGTACTGGAATTTGTCTGAGTGAGGACTTCCTCCGTGAGTAGAGCTAGGAGAAGCAGGTGGAAGAGGTACCAAAATTGTTTTAGAGCTGTTTTTTCAGTTACGTACGTAGTTTAAAAATGTAAGAATGACTTGCACCTTTTTCAGAGAAACGCTGTACAATTCTTCATGGGTTTCGCTAGATGTAGTAACTCATACAGATTTACTGTTGAGCAATAAGTGATCATAAAAAGGCCGTCATGGGTGACTAAAGGCACATTTTGAAAAATGAAACAAGGAAAACCATAAGAAGAGACTAGCATCACTGTTAACCGATGTGATAGGCTTTTTGGGTCGTTGATTGTAAAATAAATTGAAGGTTTAAACAGATATTCCTCTTGATTTTAGTAGCACTTTTTACAATATCTCAATTGACTTAGGTGTCCAGGTTCTGCTTGGAAAAATTTTTCAGAAAATCCTGAGATTTAAAATGGCTCTTCATCCTGTAGTGTATGCTAAGGTCTGGGCAGTACTGTTCAGAAAGTAATTAGCTTGACAGCACTGTAATTTATGAAAAAGGTTACCAAATATAAATGTATTTCTAGAGCTGAAAGAGGTGACATTTGCTTCTCAATGTATAAGACAAGTGCAGGATAAGACAGCACCTTGGTGGTAGCTGTGCTATTAAAGTCTGCTGTGTTCAGTAATGTATCTCTATGTCGTTGAACCTTTCAGGAACCAACTATTGCATGTGCCCTTCAAACACTACCAGGTGAACTGCTCTGACTGGCTGCTGAAAGTGGTCTGTGGTGTAGTGGACATTCGCACTGTTTATGCTTCCCACAAGAAGGCGAAAGCCTGCCTCATCTCTCGTATCAGCTGTGAGCGCGCTGGTGCCCGGTTTCACATTCGAGGGGTCAATGATGATGGACATGTATCTAACTTTGTTGAGACAGAGCAGGTAAGCAGATGTATCCAATAGCTTTGAATAATTCAGTCCACTCAAGTATAATTGGGGCAGAGTTTCCAATAAGAATTAAAGGAGTTCAGCGAGTGTTTTTTCCAGGAATATTTAAAATATCATTGCATAACAGATCTATGTTCTTGCCCATTGAGCATTTCTTCGTCATCTGTTCTTTTTCTGTGTTTCTGGCTTTTCCATGCACACAATTTTCACTAATACTTCCGGACTTTTTTTCCTGAATGTGGAAGTCTGAACATTTGATATAGTGCTGAAATATTGACATGGGTTTTTAAACCATTCAGAGAGCTCTTTGTGTTAATTCATGTGGAACCAACAGGTGTGACAGTAAGATTCTCAATTGCGTGAAACTTGCTTAGAATTATCAGTCATAAGACGCGTGTATTAAACAGAGGAATGTTTTCAAAACTGTTCCAGAATAAATGTCGCACTCATACATTCATACTCATGTGTTTTAAAGTATATTGTTTCTAAAATTCATCATGTTTCTCATGCTATAGAATGTTGGAGAATTAGTTTAAAAGATTTTTCTACAAAGTAATGGTCTCTACACTTCATTTCTTTCATTTATTGTAAGTATTTGTGTTAGTCCACACAACCAGGTTTGCTCGACTAGCCACTGAAATTCTGTTGCGCTACAATGGCATAACTGTATCTACACTGATGAAAAGAATTTGGTTAGAGACTCTGGGGGTAATTTTCAGCAAAGACTAGAGCTGATATTTGCTTTTGACTGTAAGGAAGTAATTTAGAATCGTATAAAATCTTATGATCATAAATATTCATGTTTCAAGTTACTCCTGTCTGCTGAGTTGGATTGAAGCCATCACTTCTTTGTACAGTAAGTTGTTCAGCTATAAAATCAGAGTGATTATTAACTTCCCGCCTCACAGGACTTTTGCAGGCCAGTGAGGACAACATTTGTATAGAAGAGAGGTAGTGTATGCTGTGCTGTGGTGAAGAACTCCTCTCAGCACTCAAATAGATTATTCTAGTTAAGAGGAAACTGCCCAGCCAAGGAACTGTGTTCACTGTGAGAGAAACTGTCTTTGGCTAGTAAAGGAAGCAGGGAAAAAACCCAACATCTTCTGAGTAAGACAAATTTCAGGGCAACTCATTTTGGAAGAGACAAATTTAATCCACTTTATATTCCCCTTTGCTTTATGGGGGATTATTTCCAGTGAGAGGTGGTATGACACAGTTTTTATATGTACATCATGAAAAACCTTATTTCCAGCTGATCTTGAGTCAAAATATATGGGTGAAATGCATTCAGTGGGCTCCCATGATTGACACAGCCAAACAAAATAAATGTCGTTTTTATTACGCATGGTTTAGCCTATTGCCTTGAAAATGAACAAAAAGCAATGGACCCTGAAGAATCTGAAATCTGTGCCAGATAGAATGAGTGCTTTCTTATTGAAGTATAATCACCTTTTCCTTTTTGAATAGGGGTAGTAATTACTGGCAGTCAGAGCCATCATACAGAAATGTCTCTAAGCAGAATATGTCATAGAATCATAGAATGGTTTGGGTTGGAAGGGACCTTTAAAGGTCATTCAGTCCAACCCCCCTGCAGTGAGCAGGGACACCTTCAGCCCAGGTTGCTCAGACCCCCGTCCAGCCTGGCCTTGAAAGTTTCCAGGGATGAAGCATCTACCACCTCTCTGGGCAACCTGTTCCAGTGCTTCACCACACTCATTGTAAAAAAACTTCTTCCTAATATCTTGTCTAAATCTCCCTCCTCTTAGCTTAAAATCATTACCCCTTGTCCTATTGCTACAGGCCCTATTAAAAAGTTTGCCCCCATCATTCTTACAGGCCCCCTTTTAAGTACTGAAAGGCCACAATAAGGTCTCCCCGGAGCCTTCTCTTCTCCGGGCTGAACAAGCCCAACTCTCTCAGCCTGTCCCCATAGCAGAGATGCTCCAGCCCTCTGATAATTTTTGTGGCCTCCTCTGGACCCGCTCTAACCGGTCCATGTCTTCCTTGTACTGAGGGCCTCAGAGCTGGACGCAGCAGTCCAGGTGGGGTCTCACCAGAGCAGAGTAGAGGGGGAGAATCCCCCCCCTCGACCTGCTGGCCACGCTTCTCCTGATACAGCCCAGGATACGGTTGGCCTTTTGGGCTGCCAGCGCACACTGCCGGCTCATGTCCAGCTTTTCATCCACCAGTACCCCCAAGTCCTTCTCCGCAAGGCTGCTCCCAATCCCTTCATCCCCTAACTTGTATTGATACTGGGGGTTGCCCCGACCCAGGTGCAGGACCTTGCACTTGGCCTTGTTGAACCTCATGAGGTTCACATGAGCCCATTTCTCAAGCTTGTCCAGGTCCCTCTTGTTGCCCTTCCATCCCTCAGGCTTGTCAACCACACCACTCAGCTTGGTGTCACCTGCAAATTTTCTGAGGGTGCAGTCGATTTCCCTATATCAGTGGCTGGTAGTACTTTTCAGTAAAGGACAAGGATCTGCTCCTAAAATGTGGTTGTTTCCAGTGGCTTCTGGACAGATCTACAAAACTGTGTATGTAGCATAGATTGTTTTTATACGTGTATGTACATGTCTGTGTATGTAAGTGCACATACAATGGAAGTGGACTGCTTGGGTGGCCCTCACAGGGGGAGGCTGGTGAGACATCTCTACATGACTGTGTGCATAGCATAGAGATACTTAAGCTAACTGTGTCACTGCTTGTTCCGGAAGGGTTGTAGCTGTGTCATTGCAGGACTGTGCCTGACTGCTGAGGGTGGCATTTTCCCTTGAAGTGCCCGGACTTCAGCATTGTTATTTCCTCGTGGCATTATGTGGGTGTAGCAGCTCACACTCAGGGCTGTCCTTTCTGTTGTCCCACTGCATTGCGGCAGGCATGCTTTCAGGCACCTCTTTGTCCTAAATCCAGCAATGTTTTGGTACTTTCAAAATTTCCTCTCAGGCGTTGCCTTGATGGTACAGCTTTAACCTCTTCACGTGGTTCTGCCGAGGGATGCACGTAGAGCTACCTTAGACATGCCTGTGCAGCGGTGCTCAGCAGAAGGCCTGGAGGAGTTGCAAGCTGTTATTCCCCACTCTGCCTGTGAGGTTTGATTACCAGGACATGCTCAAAACATGCACAGTGTTACACATGTCACTTTCTGCCCAGTGGTCAGAGTTCTCCTCGGGGATGTGGATGGCTTTTTGCTCACATTCCCCCTTTTCCTGGTTTGCCTGCATTTTCAGTAGGCTGGCCTGGCAGCTTTTCACTTAGTGTTCAGGCTTCCACAAATTCTGCTTGTTGGATGCCAAACTCTTCCCCTGCAGTGCTTGGGTCTTTAATGTCAGCCTCTGAATTCCCTGCTAATAATTCTCTTTTGTGCCTCTGCTCCAAAGCAACTGCAAGTCAAGTTCTGCAGCATCTGCATCTTTCTAGAAAGTCTGTCATTCCACTGGGAGATGCAGATAGGTCTGCTCACCAAAAAGTGGAATTTTCCCCTGGAACATGGGAACAGAAGAAGAGACATATGCCATTTTAAATAAGAACTTGGTACAGTCTGCTATTTTAGTTGAGAGCCTTCTCTTGAGCGTTAGTGCAAAGTACATTGCTCAGGATTTGAAGAATATTCTCTTGCTGAAATGCAGCGGAAAGAAAATGTTAGAAAGGGTTGTCAGCTTTCTTTCAGATCAGTCTCACATTTGTGGCACTGCACTTAGCAGTTGCCTAATTACAGGAAATACTTCTGCTATCCTCATTCTATTTAATTATATTCCTGGAGTACATTATGTTGTAAATGGTTAGCATGAAAAATCCCAGCAGAAAACCTGAGGATTGGCTCCTGGTGAGTGGCAAAACGGTATTTGGAAGCTAATGTTTCCCTTAGCTGGGGTTGGGGCAGGCCCTTCACAGGAGTGGCTGTGCTTTGTTCCTGTGAAGTGGGAGAACTGAAGGCTTTTGAGTGTTTTGCCATTGGGCAAGCAGAAGTGCAAGAGTGAAATGGCTATAGGCTGGAAGGCCTGAGTAGGTTGGAAATTATAACAAGGGTTTGCAGTTTTCAAGGATTGTGTTTTTAAACACAATTTTTGTTTTTAAAGGAGAAAAGAAGGTTGCTGTTGCTAATGGTGATACACTAGTTTTGCCAAGCTGTGAGTCCTGAGAAAGCGGAGTTGGGCTAACCACTGGGATGCCTGAGATCCAGTTCAAGCTGGCATCCACTTACCATTAGGAAGTAAGAGTCCTAGAATAAACTCTCTCCTACTTTCATAGTAGACTACTGACTAATCGCCTATGAAGTAATATCTTGGCTGAGTAACATTTTGTTTCCATTTGCTGCAGCCTGTACAGTATAATGGCATGCTGGCTGTGTGCTTTCATGGATAAATAGCACCCTAGGATTCTGAAAAGCCAGGACTTTTCCCCCCTTTATAGGAACTACTTCTAACATTTTTCTGTTTTTAGAAGAGGGAGAAACAATTAGTCTTATCTCCAGGCAGCTCTTTTATGCATAGGTGGTATGCTTTTGTCTCCCACTGAGTTAGCCTTGTGGCATTTTAGCTCTGCAATGAGTCATTTTTTTGTGGGCTCACTTAACTGCTGTGACTCACGGTGTTTGAGAAGAAGGGGGGAAAAGTTAAATATCTCACTTCACTTTTGCTTTTCAAAAAAAGCCCAAACCCCTACTAGTAGATCTTTACGATATTTGATCATTTGCCTTGCATCTTCACAAAGAAAAAAAAAAAGTTGTAGGAAACACTTAAGGAAAAACAAAACATGATGGTAAAAGATGTTTTTTTAAAAATCCTTCTAATGTGTACTTCCTGATTTGCTGCCAGTATTTTGTAATGGGATGACAGCCCATTCTACTTACAGTGTTGCAGTTAATCCTCAAGTAGTTTTAAAATCGATCTGTTTTTCAGTTATATCTTAAATGTTTCTCTTCACCATTTCTTCCTCCCCTAAATAGTCCCTTAAAGTGAAGCTATATCACATTCTTCTCATTCTTTTCTGCTGATAGCGTTGAGAAACAAGTGTGCTTTCTTCATTTGGTTGATGTGCCTGTCCCTGTTTACATTTCAGCTCCTCCTCCAGTTATCCCCCAAAGAGTCATGCTTAACTCTTGGTATCTTAGCATGCAACTTACAGGAACAACTCTAATTTGTCAAAGATAAATGAATGGTTTTGGTTGTTTTTCCCTTCATGGAACGGTTCAGTAAAGAAAATGTAAACCTTGACAAGGCATTAAAAGGAAATGTCATGAATTTGGATTAGCCTTCCCTTTCTTCCAGTTTAAGAAAGAAATGTCAGTCATAGATTAAGAAAAATTATCCCTATTTCACAATAACTCTTGGACCATGATGGATAGCTCTCCAGGAGAGTAATGGATGCAATCATGTGTTTAATTTATTTTCTGGATCAAGTTTTAGTATGTCCACAGGCAGGGCAAAGAGGATTATTTTGGAAAGTATATCCCTGGATCCTGTGGTCTGAGTTAAAGGAACCCATGGGGAGGTATGTTTAGGCCATCTGTTATCCATGCTCTTTGTGGGTTGTGTGGCAGAGCTGGAGATCCCAGAACAAGCCGTATGAGTATCCATTTTATTATGGACTGTGTCTTTGTGCCACTTGAGTCTGTAATGAATTTTGCTGTTTGAAGTTGTGACTGGATAATTATTTCGCTCTAATGAAGTTGAGCATTGGAGATAGCGAATAAATTATTCCAGACGGTGAATGGGAGCAGCACTGGGATTAGAGCACCAGCTGGTTGATGTAGATGTTTGCTTCTTGCTCAGCAGCTTACTAGCACTACCTGTGCATGAAGTTTGTGTTACCATGAGAGGTCTTTGGATCACAGACGCAAGGTCTGACCCTATGCAACAGAAGAGGAAGATGGAGAAATGTGCTCTTAAACTGTCAGCACTATCACCCTTGATCCTGGAGTCAGAGAAAGTGACCACAAAAATAGTCTAAGACAGCAGAAGTTGAAAGAAAAACATGTCACATTTGAACAGCAGAGGTCAGAGTACAGACAATCTATTATCAAGGCAAACAGGTCTTCCACATGGGTTAAGTATCCAGTTGCTATTCATGTTGTCTGATGGGAAATGTGCCTGAAAAGCCATCCAGCTAACTGGATTAGATTGTTTTATGAACTGGATCCTTTGAGATTAATGAAATAGTTCTTGAGTGTTTTGAGGGTTTGATAGGATTGAACATTCTCCCTGGGTCAAGTAGGCAACAACTTGCTGTCATTTTGGATGGAAGACAAAAAATAAGGCTCCACAATAGTTTTATGAAGCCCAAAGAAAAAGATGTAGGTAGCAGTGCATATCAACCCTAGTGACAAAGTGTTGTCCACTAGTGTGGACACTGATTGTGTTTGAATAGTTAGCTTGGAAGAATATGAGAAAAGAAATTCTGTACTTATCCATGCATAAATGCTGGAATTGCATAAGCAATGAAGTTGTAATCTTTTATTTATGAGTGTAATTTTAACCTGGATGTATTATCAGTGCTTATTTAAGATTTTAACAAATGAGGTTTCTTGTAGTGTATATGGTGTTAAGATTATGTCCATTCCTAAACTGGAAAGTCCTTTTAGTCTCAGTCTTTCAACATGCTTGCTTAGGAAGTCTGGTGGTAGGAAGGCTGTTACCACTATTATTGTAATGTCAAGGGGCATACGTAGTAGAAGGCAATGTCAAGATCAAGGATCATGTTCATGGAATCATAGAATCTTTTAGGTTGGAAAAGACCATAAAGATCGTCAAGTCCAACCGATAACCTGGCACTGCCAAATCCACCACTAAACCAGGTGCCTAAGTGTCACATCTACATGTCTTTTACTATCTCCAGGGATGGTGACTCAACCACTTCCCTGGGCAGCCTGTTCCAATGCCTGACAGCCCTTTTGGTGATGAAGTTTTTCCTAATGTCCAGTCTAAACCTCCCCTGGCACAACTTGAGGCCATTTCCTTGGATTGGTGAATGAAGGATAGCGGGTATTGCTGAAGTTCAGGGAAGATTACACAGTTGTAATGCTTAATGAAATGGTTATAGTCTGTTTAGGAAGGGATGACTGTCAGAAAAGTGTGTTACTCCCCCACTCATATAAAAAAATGCTAGGTCTTTTTCCAACTCACAAGCAGCTTTGAAGAAAATAATTTTGGATTCATCTGGGTCATGAGAATGAGGTGAGAGGACTGTGAAAGACCACAGAATTGCTCCAGAGAATAGAATGATGAGCCCTGTAAGTGAAAAGAAAAAAAACCTGTGTGCTGATGTGGAGAACTGCCTTGTGAAAGACTGTGTGGAGAGGCCATGCTCCCAGTTCCAAAACCTCATCTGAATTTCTAAAAGCTACATGGCAATGTGCATAAAAAAGGGCATTTTAAAGAAACAGATAATCATCACCAAGGGGTTTTCTATTAGACCTCATCCTGACAGAGGACATCCCCAGCCCATCACATCAGGATGTGGGCATCCTGTTGAGATCACAGGGATGATCTTCAAATAGTCTGAATTTTTTTGTTGTTTGGTTTTCCCAATGGGCAGTTTAATAGGGCAAAAACCAGAAGAGGTAATGGGTGAAAAACAGTGAATGGAAAACATGAGTGATAATAGTAACAAACATCTGTTGGCTTACGATGCTGAATCACTAGTAAGTGGAAATATGAGCATCCGTTAATGCAGAAAGGCAGAAATGTTTGGTTGGTATTTTTTCTTCTGTACTTGGCATAACGAAGGCAGGTTATATATTCATGGTCTGTAACTGTGATGAAATACTTTCCATTTGGACTGTAGCTCAGGGAGATGTTAAACTGCAGGTATTTAACTTAGAGTTACTATTATTATCTTTTAATCTGTGGGTCTGGAGAATTTGCAGCTGGGACTTTTAAAACAGCTGGCCAAAGAGATACTTGAGCTGTGGGTTTTTCAGTTAGTTATGGAAACAGGATGTCCAGAAGATTGCAAAGAAAACTGGTTCTCTGTAGCAAGCTGTTTGAGTGGCCAAACTGTAGTTTATATGAAGCTTTGTCTGTGAGCATCATCACTGGATGTTTCATTTCAACTCATCGCATCACTGTGGTGATGATTTGTGTGAAATGTTGAAGTGAGCTAGTCCTGCCTCCTTTTTGCATAGATTCAGGACCTGATCATCATTTAGCACGAGTGAGGATAATGCTGGGGCTGTCAGTGGAGCTACACAAATTTGCCTTATCTTAGAATTGTCTCCTCTGGGTCCGTGACTGTGAGTGAAAAGATGATTCAGTGTTGAGAAGTCACTGACTCATCTTGGTACAACCTGTCAGAGTGAGGATGTGCTGAAGAGGAAGAATGTGGGCCTGCACACTCCTCCTGTAGTCCGACTGTAGGATGAACTCTTCTGAGCACAGGTGTGCAAAGAGTGGTGCACCAGTGTGTTGCCATGGTAATTAGCTCCTGCACTCAGGTACCGGCAATGTTGAGGAAACTTTACTGGGAGAGCATGATTTAGAGCCACGTTACTCAATGTGAGGTAGGCCTTGCAACGAAGCTTCTCTGACCAACCCGTTTTCTTGCAAGGCGTTGTGCTAGGATAAGATGCAACAGGGAATGGTCCTTAATTCATTGGTGTGAGGCTAAAAACATCAAAACATACGGTTTTTCACAACATGTGGGCTAGCCATCATTCTAACACCAGCATCGTGTCCTTGACAAAGCCACTTAAGCCTTTCATCTCAGTGAAATGGGGATAGCTGAAAGCGCTCTGCAAAAACATTGTAAAGATTAGTTAGACAAAACTGGTGACAGGATATTTAAATACCTACCTCTTTGGTGATGCTCTACTTCTTCTTTTCACATACGTAGCTCTAAAAATTGTACTTTGGTAGTGATTATAAAGATGAGAGGTCAAAGTAAAGGAAGGCATTTCCCCTGAGCCACCCAGCCAGCACATCTAGTGGCAAATCCAAAAGCACAAACCACATTAAAGCTGTAGAATAACCCATTTTCACGTTCTTTTTCTATTTTGGGAGCTACTAGCCAGCTGGCAGCAGTTGTGCTAAATGATACGATGTGATTAGAGAAGCAGCTACCTGGATGACCTGGATACCATTCCTCCACAGGGCTGCAGAAGACTCATTGTCATGCATGAGATAACGGAGATGTGTATCATGTATCCGCCGTGGCAAACAGCCAGGATTCCACTGCTAAGTATAGGCCATGGGAGTGAGCCGGGTTTTGCACAGTTGCTCTGTGGTCATACTGGATCTGAAGATAGTACCTTTTGTGCTAAGTTAACACAGAATGTAACGCTTCGCTTGGGGGCTGGTGGAGGGGCAAGGCAAAGGGGAAAATCAGTCTTTGTACTTCACAACTCAAAATCAGCTTGTTGGCAGTGATCGTAAGAACAAATATTAAGGGAGAGTTCAAGGTCTGGTTAGGGAAGGAAGTGGGGAGTTTGGAGCCTCTCCCTATAAGCCTCCTGGAAAAGAAATAGATCACATGCTGTTCACTGCATTTCAGAATGGGAGTGGCAAAGCTGCTGGTTTCACTGAGATTTATTTGGACAGTCTGACAAGGCCCAACATGCAGTGAAATAAGAAATAGTAAATAAAGTAAGAGATGAGCTTGTCCCACACCTGACATTACCCATCATCGGTCACAAGGAGCAATGACATTTTGCACAGTTAAATTTTATGAGAGAGACAGGGGGAGAGCATACGGCTGCTCTTCCTGAGTGTCTCCACCGGTAGATCTAATCCATCTTCACTGTGGATGAAAGATTCCTTCCTTCTTGACAGTGGTGGTCTTTAAAGTTTTCTCTCATTTCTGGTGAGTAGCGAATTGGATCTGCTGTGATGATGTGAAAGCAAATACGCTGTGCTTTGTTCCGCTGCCGGTGGGACTATGGAAAAGTGGCTGAGCAGTAAGTGGATACAGTGAGATACGTGGTTTACTTTTTTTACCCTTTGAGTTCAGTGTCTTAAATTGTCACCTGATGAAGGGGTCACAGACTGATAGGTCTAACTGCAGAACTCCTTCCTTTTATTTTGTTTTTGCAGACAATTTACTTGGATGATGACGTCTCTTCCTTTCTGCAGATCAGAGGTTCTGTTCCACTGTTTTGGGAGCAACTGGGGCTTCAGGTAAACAAATAAGCAAAAAGCCTACCTTACATACCTCTCCTGCTACTTATAATTTAGAAGTTACCTAAAAGTTAATTGTTTTTTAAAAGGAGCTGCAAAGCTCATTCTGTGAAAATGCTGAGCTCTTTCATTTTAGGTTTACCTTGTAGGAAATTCTGTGTGTTTATATAAAGAGAACTAAATGAGGCACATGGCTATAGTTAACTGAAGTTTAACATTTTCATGTGTTTGTGTGCCCCTACAGGGGACTACTTGTAAGGGACTGTGTCCTAATGTCCTAAGCTTGAAGCTTACAACGGTACCTATATAACATTGTCAATTTGATTTGGAATAACCTTTCCTTCTGAAATGCCCAGTTGGCTTGATGATATTGACTTCTACAATAAAATTGGGGTATTTAGGGATACCAGGAACTCTGTATGAGCACATTACCTTGATACAAACCATAATGTCTGGAATGGTATGTTTGTTAGATTTTACACAAAAGGGTGATGGTGATGATCACCTGATCTTCTGCAATGCAGAGATGTAGGGTTTAATCAGGAGATTATTGCATCAAGCCTAGGGGGTTACATGTGGTCTGTGACTTACAGTTTATGTACAGTTATCCAGCTCAAATAAGAATCGTCCTAGCACTCTTTGCATTCTCGGAACTGAGCGCTAAGCAACTGGAATGAGTATGCACATATATGCATATATGTTAATAGACAGAATACATAATGTAACTGTTTTTTTAGATTCTTTAAAGATTATTTGATACTTTCTTAATCTTTAGATCTAGCACCTAGGGACTGTCCAGAACTACTGGATTTAGCACAAAAGGAAGGTTCTGTGTTGTTGTCTGTTAGCAACATCCAGTGCAATTACTTGCTTCTTTTTAGAAAGCAGTATGGTTGTGCACACATCCTGCCTGTGGTAAAACTGTATCCAGCGCTGTTGTTCTCTGTGTTATGAAGCCATAGAGCTTTTCCCCACGTATTTTTGGGTAGTGGGTACCGTTTCTGTGTGTTCCAGTTAAACAGAATTTTCAACTTTTTAGTAGGGACACAGTCTACTTTTTTTCCTAATCTGGATTAGATCATGCAACTTTCATTTATGTTGGTGAACACTCATAACTCGTCTTCCTTGAATGTGAGTGTGCTGGCACTGATGTTAGAAAGAATGACAGAAACCATCCTAGTGAAAAACAAAGGAAGATGATGAAGTACAGGAAAAAATGCATGATCCTATAAATAATTAGCAGTGTAGTTTTTGGAGAGGAAAGAAGCCTTCTGCATACTGTAATAACATTAGCTGCTATTCAAAAGGAGCTTGAGGCTACTGTTGTTGACATCCATATTAAAAGTCCTATTAGATTGGCACAGGATTTCATTCTTCATATTTTCAAAGGACTGCTCTAATGCTTTTTCAGTTCTGTAAATAATGAAAGATGAAAGACACACAGCCCATGGAACTGGCATAACTGCAGCCTTTACTGCAGAGGGAAGGGTGGGAAGAATGCTGGGCACACGGCATGCTCACGCGAGGCAGTGTGGAATATTTGCTAGAGGTAGCTGGCGAAGGGGTGTGATATTTTTAGCCATAAAAAGATGTGTAGGTATCCCTTTGCTTAATGATAATCGTGTTTTCACTTGTAATTGTAAATGTTGTTGTCTAATAAAAGCTGTGGCTTTGTATTAAGGATATTATGTGTGTGGGTGTGTGGAGTCTGTTAGAAGTGTCTGGTGCTGTTAGAGAGATGGTTTTCTCTGAAGGAAAAAGGGAGACATCTAGTGATTTAGGACTCCAGCAATTTAAGTTCTTTATCTCTTCTCTGATATTTTATTTTAGGTGGGTTCTCATCATGTAAGGCTTAACAGAGGTCTGGAAGCTAATGCTCCTGCCTTTGACAGGTAAGATTCATTCCACTTCAGCAGTAACACAGCAGCCTGGCAGTTAACCAGGATTCCACAACTTTATGTCTTCATAGTAAATCCTGAGAGATAGAAACATCTCACAGATGGTGTAACCAATCCCCCAGGTGTTGCGGGATTATTAAGTGGGTTTACTTTATTTAATCACATATTTTTGTGCATTTTCCTGTCTGTTTTCAGTGGTAATTGAATTAATTTGGTCTCCTGGCTTGTTTCTGTAAGAAATACTGAGTGGTATGCAAAAGGGGGTAACCCTTTGTGTAACCCTTTGTGAGCCAAGAAATGTGAACGTACACTTAAGATACACAGAACATATGTTCTTTACCACTTTAACCTAGGCAATTAAAAAGTAAATATTGCTTCTTGTCTAACCTGGGTTTGTTTTATTATTTGTCTCATTATTTTACTGCTATACAGAAAGAACAGTTTTTTATTCTATGATGAGTGTTGTACGGTGCTGTCATGCTGATGGTTTTCTTCTTTACCCAAAGACTGGCTTGTAAACCTTTTTAAACCGTTAATACTCTGTTTGTCAGCTGGAAAAGATTTAAAAAAAAGAAAAGCCATACATTAACTTGATTCCTCTGAATATCTGACTGTGAAGTGCTGTCCTTTAAGGGCAAACTCCCATGGACATCAGTGGGAACATTGCCTGAAAAGGACACAAAGGATTTGGCCTGTGGGGAATTTTCAACTTGTAAGTGTCAGGTCATGTGATTAATTTATATTCTGATTTTATTTTGGCAAATCAAGAATTTAGGTTCATTTTGGGTAAGGCCTGTTAATTTTTTGATTTCATTTACTGCAGCTGTTAGCAGACATGACATTAGTGACTGTTAATGGTTTTACACAGATTCACAGAGTGGTAGAGGTTGGAAAGGGCCTCTAGAGATCACCTAGTCCAATCCCCCTGCCAGAGCAGGATCACCCAGAGTAGATTGCAGAGGAACAAGTCCAGGCGGCTTTTGAAAGTCTCCATAGAAAAAGACTCCACCACCTCTCTGGGCAGCCTGTTCCGTGCTCTGTCACCCTCACAGGGAAGAAGGGTTTCCTCCTGTTCAGGCTGAACCTTGTCTTTTCTAGTTTATGGCCATTGCCCCTAGTCCTGTCACTGGACACCACTGAGAAGAACCTGGCCCCATCCCCCTGACACCCACCCTTTAGATATTGATAAGCATTGATAAGAT
>NW_010233249.1:0-63404 GCF_000690775.1 Eurypyga helias | reverse complement strand
AGCTCTCTCAGCCTTTCCTCATATGGAAGTTGCTCCAGGCCCTTGGTCATCTTAGTGTCTCTGTGCTGGACCTTCTCCAGTAGTTCCTTGTCCTTCTTGAGCTGAGGAGCCCAGAACTGGACACAGTACTCCTGGTGAGGCCTCACCAGTGCAGAGTAGAGGGGGAGGATAACCTCCCTCGACCTGCCTGCCACGCTGTTCTTAATGCATCCCAGGATGCCCTTGGCCTTCTTTTCAGCACTGAAGACCCCAAACAGGGTATAGAATCTAAAGGGACTATACACAATAGCAGTCCCTTATCCAGAGGGTCTTAGCCTGCATTCTCCAAGCTTTTTAAGGCTCTTAAACCCTACTGAATTCAAATGCTTTTAAGATTCGTGGTCTTGTGATCATCTGGTGCCATGATAACTTGTCCTGCTGGTGTACCTGAAGCTCCTGCAACTTAGAGGTTTGCATTGCATAGCAGAGATAATTTGTGTAAGAAAAAACCAATAACTTATCCACCATCTTCTTGTGCTGCCCAAGAAAGTGAGAGTACCTCAGCAAGGAACACATCTGTAAGACCGAATAGCTCAGAGAATAATCTTTCTGACCCTGATGCAACGGGTAAATAACTTTCTTGTAAGAAACATGAATGTGAGGATCAACTTGCGCTATTCCTTCTTCTCCTTCTGCACAGTAAAGCCTTTAGGTTAGATGAAGGTAAGGATCTCTCTGCTTACAGATCTGCAAAAGACAGTCTTTTGAACATGAGCACAGAATAAGTGACTGCTTGTATGGAAAAAGACACTGAAGCTTAACAACCTGCTACAGCTTTTCTGAGTGTGTTGGAGTGTATTTAGCCTGTTAGGTTTTCCCATCTTGATACATTAATGTGTTGAGAAGGCACTGTGAGAACTAGATGGTAATCCTGTCAGTGGATCCTTTTTGTCCCCTCTCCCTGAGAGATCCTTGGGAGCTCTGCTTAGAGGACTCAAGCAGGTGACCTGAGCTTCAGCAGTTTTGTTATAAGGAAACAACGTTGGCAGGCAAGTAGGTTCTTGATGCTGGGATCAGAGGGGTACAAATGTGTGGAAAGAGTTGGCATGCAGACAACTGGTTGCAGAATCAAGACCATAAATAGCACCAGAAAATCATAGAGAAGATATATTTAGCTATGTCTTGAAGGCCATGCTGTTAATTTTTTTGCTTTCTTTTCTCCTCTTCTATGGTTTTCTGGGTGGCTTATTTCTGGTTATAGGACTTAAAGGTTCCAGAAGATGTGTGCTTGCTGTTTTTCGGGCAGTTGCCATTGCAAGTCACTCTGCAGCATGTAATAGCTTTTCATTTGTGTGTTTCGTTTGTTTTGCTTGTCTATTTCTATCCAGCTTCCTCTAAAGTATTACTACGGTGTTAGTATGTGATGGAAGATGGCTTTAAGATCTAATTGTTTCTTAGTGAGCCAGCACAGCTCCTGTAGAACACGGATGCTGACTTGAAGAAATGTATATTGAGGGGAGAATGGGTGCCTTTGCATCTGACTAAAAGCTCTGGACTTTAGAGTCCACAATTCTAAAGTGGTATTTTTGGGGGGCATATATCCCAACCCCCTTAAATGTTAGGCTTTGAGGGGGTTGGGATATATGCCCCTCCCAAAAAAAGACTTTAGAATTGTGCTATTTTGTGTTTTTCCTGAAGAATCTGGGCCAGGGCACTTGACAAAAAGGACTTTTGGTCTGATCCAGTGCAGCAATTCTTACGATTGCTAACTTTCCTGCTTAATTAAACTGAGAGTGAATGTCTCAATGTCATCGTAGCTCAGGGATGTTTGAATCCTGTCGCCTATGACATACCTGTTTGTGCCTTTCTGGCCTTGGCACTGGAGTCCTAGGCCACGTTGCTCCTGCTGCTACTGATCCTTTGTAGGCTTGGCCCTGCAAAATGCTGGGCAATCCCTGTTGAAGGGTAATATGTTTTCCTCTAGTCTTTCCTATGCAGTTCCCAGGCTGACAGCCAAGAGGTGAGAGCATACAAAGGGCTGACACTGACACAAAAGACTGGGGGCCCATTTCCTAATACGCTTCTTTCTTTAAGTTTAGTAACAAAATACTGTGTCCATTAATTGTGTACTTTCACCTTTTGTACTATGCTGCAAGGAAACTGAGGAAGATGTCTGTAGCTGCTGAAACTTTCTGCAGTATGGAACAACCAGTTATCTCTCCTTCTGTATTTTGATGAAGGTGATAGGGAACATAACATGGTTTTGTTTAGGACTTGTTATGGTTACTTTTGCTGTAGGCATATGATGCTTCTGAAAGAGCAGTATGGAAAACAAGTGATCGTTAACCTGTTGGGAAGCCGAGGAGGAGAGGAGGTGCTCAACAGGGCTTTTAAGGTAAAAACAATGATTTTTTTAACTGCCGATCTCCCCTGAGTCTCCATGTTCTTCTGTTTCCCTCCTGGCGCAGTAGGTGATGAATGGTATATACTAAGAAGCGATGTTATCACTTTACTAGATGTTACATACTGAGAGAATGGTGCTTCAGAGTCTCGTGGTTTAATTTCCACCTCTGCCTTCCTGCTTATTTCTTCACACATTTATGCATATTCTCTTTAACCAGACTTTAGAAAAACCTGCCCTGATTCTCTTAAGAGTAGTTCACACTTGCAAAAATGAATTGTGGCCATCTTTGTCATAGGATGTAGTCACCTATGCAGTCAGGTGCCTCATGGGATTGCTAGAACTGCTTGGGGACCAGCCCCTGACCCTGGCTCACTGAGCATAAGCAAGCTGTCCTGCTCTGATTGTCGTGGGAAATAGCTGTCTTGCACTGATTGTGATGGGAATTGGCTGCCCAAGCACCAGATGACAGTCTGCTGTATGAAGAGAGAGGTTTTCCTGGCCCCTGCGTGTCCCTCGGCGCAGCTAATGCCTGAAAGCATCTGGGTTGTGCTTTCAGGATGTCAGGCATTGTAGAATTAAAGCCACGCTGAGTTCTAGTGCAGTATTCTCATGGCCAGATTTTTAAAACGAATGTGTACTTGAAGCTGCAGGTTGGCACTGAGTGGGATTTGCAGCAGCGCGTCGCTGCCTGAGTCTGGCTGGAGGGTGATGGCACTCTGCCACCTAAGTGCCTGTTACTGCAGAAACCCAACATAGGTAGATACTTTGGAGTATATCTTCCTAAGAATAATATGAAGAGTGGTTTAAGCACACACCTGCAGCAAGTGTTATGTATTTATCATTGGTAAAGAGAGATACAGCAGCTCTGAGTCCAAATGTTTAATGTGTCAAACTAAGCAAAATTAAAATTGTAGTTTAATAGCTTCTGGATTGTTTCCCTCTCTGTTGGAATAATGCACTCAAGATAAGGAGCATCTTGAGGTTTTTGGCAGTTTTTCTGTGTGACCATTTCCTCCTCCTCCTCCAAAAGAGCTGGGAAGGACTAACAGCTTCCCAGTGTAAAGCGACAACGTGAAAGTCTCCCTGTACAGAATATGGCCAAAGAAAGTGATTATGACTAAAGCTTGCAAGGCAGTGAGGAAAGCACAGAAGTGGAGACTGGTCCTAGCTTAAGTTTTCAGCTTCCAAGTAAACCTCTATAATCTTTTGATTTCCCTGTCTTTAAAGTAGCATTTATAGTTTATTTTGCAAGAACATTGAAATTTAGGGGTAAGAGATGATCACTTGCAAAATGCTCAAATAGCTTATAAGGATACAAATCTGACTTTTCTTGTTAATTTAATACTAATATTTCATCAAACACTTGCATTCTTGAAGACAATATTCTGGCTAGTGTTGTACAAACAGAGCTTAAGTCAGAAACAGCGCATTGCTAGAAAAAAGACCTTGCATTCATTCATTTATTTTAAATAAAGATCTAGTTGAATTGTTAAACTTCACTGACATTTAAAAATAAATAAATTATGAAAGCACTCTGTGAGCTGAAAGAATTTAGACTGGCAGTGCTGGACACTGAAGTTTTGTATCCATTCAAAACAGCCACCTCTTGCTTTTTCTTTACCTTTGTGTTTTAATAAATGGATGCTTGGAAAGAATTGATAATAGTCAATTTTAACCGTGGTTATTTTAAAGAGCTTGATTTGAAAAGCAAGTAATTCATAGGGGCATGATTTGGAATGAAAACTTTTCTCCTTTTCTGTCATTAGTTCATTTCTTGTATTCCTGCCTCTTCTCCCAACTCTAACTGCAATTTTAGTAATTCTTAGCAGATTTGGTTCAAAATATTCTTGTAATGACTACTGCTGGGTTTCCTTGACCAGAATGTCACGGCTACCATTTGTTTATGCAACAAGAACAAGTGAAATGTTGTAAAAGACCAACTTGCCTTCAGCTGTTACCTGAATCAGCTGTTACCAGACCAAAAATCAATACTGTTCCCAGTAATGCTGTTCCTTTCCTAAGCATCCTGTGTAACAAACGTAATTATGTTTAGAGTAAAAGCAGTGCTGTAGTGTTGAGTTACAAACACTGACAACAATTTCCACCCAGGCAGTGGGTAAATATCCTCAAGTGCATTACCAGTGCCAGCAGCTGTAAAGGCAAGTTGAGGTGTTGTCAAGAGAAGCAGATAGGAACTGTTTTGGCTTTTGTAACAGTAATGAAATATATTTTGCACGTCTCTCTCCAAACACTACGCAACACCTTTAAATTTCCTTCTGCAGGGAAGGCTTAATGGCATACTTGATAAAATCATACTGGTGTAACTGCTGCATGTACACTTTTAATCTAATATCAGAATTGTTTTGTTAAGTTTTGTGTGTCACAATCTTAAGTGGAGAAAAGCATCCACCTCTTCAGATGAGAATGTGGAGGAGGGAAGGGAATAGACAAAGACTTGCACAGTTGGAGTTAATGTAACAGTGCTCTGGCTTTGACTTGGAGAGCAGGATGCAGTATTGTCGTATCTATTACAAAATGGAATTTGTGGTGATTACGGAAATGCATGTGAGGCCATGGAAATTGGAGATGAAATAATGAGGCTATTTGTGCCTCTTCTTTCACTTTTGTGCTTCACTACAAACATAATATGTTTGCTGGGACATCATTTCTTTCTTACTTCGTCCCCAGGCGCCCTCTACCTAAATTTAGGGCCACGTTTTCCCATGTCTTGGCACTTCAGAAATGGTTAAAAACTACACCCATGCACTGTTAAGTTCTTCTACATTAAGCAGCTCTGGACACCCACCCTGTCAGGGTCCTGGTCCTGAGCCTGCCCAGAGCATCACTGTTGCTGTACGCCCTCACGCACAGAGGTAGCAGCCCACTGCTGCGGGGCTGCCACTAGCCGAGGCACAGACTGCAGCAATTCTAATGTGTACTTGCAGTACACTTTTAGTTCCCCTGCAGAAAGGTTGGGGTCTAACACTACAGTTTACTTTTAGAAAGTAAACAAAATAGGGAATGTCAGTTGGGTTTGGTTTTTTTTTTTTTCATGTCTGGCCTTTCATACAAACTTCTCAGTATTAAAAACGTAATAAACAGTCAAAGTTCAGTAATGGCAAAAGCATGGTGGCATCAATCCTTACATTATGGCTTGAGCAGGATTTGTTTTCCTTCATTCTCTGTCTAAGCAGAAACTGCTATGGGCCTCTTCGCATGCGGCAGACACTCCCATGATAAACTTTGACTACCACCAATTTGCAAAAGGTGGGAAAACTGAGAAACTGGAAGCTTTGCTGAGGCCTCAGCTGAAGTTGCACTGGGAAGACTTTGGAATTTTCACAAAGGGCGAGAATGTAAGTCCACGGTGAGTGTCCCTTCCCCTTTGTCCAAACATAGCCAGGTACCACCTGTCCTGGTCTTCCCAGGTTTCTTGCTGTGTTTGAACCATGAGCATAAATGACTATCCAGAAATACAGTTTTGAGACAAAGTGTAGTCTTGGTGCTAAAATAGATTATTTGGCTTAACTGCTTCTCTGCTGTTTGAAATCTGTAAAATTACCAGTGCATTGCTTTGCTAATACAGTGTTGCAAATGTAGTCAAGTCATTAGATATGTTAATGGACTATGCTGTGCATGATGTGCTTGCGCTGTCAAAATGGGGGTGGGTATATTCAGGCTGAACATTTGATGATCTTGTTCAATCAACTCATGATTAGATTTTTTTTTTAATTATACCTTTTTTTTCCTCCTCTTGTGTTTGGTTACCGAAGTCTGCAGACAGGTACTTTTCGAATGAATTGTTTGGACTGCCTGGATCGTACTAATAGTGTACAGTCCTTCATTGCACTGGAGGTGAGTTTGTCAGAGGACCTTTTGTGGATGGTGTACTGCAAATATTGTCTGTTCCATGGGAAAGACATGAAAGAGTGCATGTGCCTCAGTTATACAAGTCTGTCTTGTCAGTTCTATGAGACAGAACGGTGCTGGCTGGAATACTTAAACTGAGGATAAAAAGCAAAAACACATTTAAGAACAATGTTGTTGTTTTTTCTCCTTCTGTACCTAATCCAGATCCTGCTTGCTCAATTAGAGAGCCTTGGTTTGAACTCTAAGTCTATAATTGAACGCTTTGTGGAATCCTACAAAGTGATGTGGGCGCTCAACGGTCATAATCTGAGCAGAGTGTTTACTGGCAGTCGTGCCCTTGAGGGGAAGCACAAGGTAAAGAAAAATGGCAAAACTGTTCACAAGTAAAGAAAGCTGTCTGATTTACTCCTCAGTGTCACTTGCACTGATAATTCCTGTCTGATGTAGGTTGGGAAGCTCAAGGATGGCGCCCGCTCTGTGTCTCGTACCATTCAGTCAAATTTCCCTGATGCAGTAAAGCAGGAAGCAATCCAGTTGCTGCTGATGGGTGACTTCTTCAGTGAGGAATATGCAGACAAAGGCAAGATGCTTATGGACCACACTGCACTGCTGGGTAAAGCCGGTGTAAACCCTTCGCTTTTCCTTTGTGTCTGTTTTTAGCTGTCGGGTATAAGCAATTGCACCCTTTAAAGAAAAAAAAAATCAATAATTAAGCTACTTCTGCACAGATCTCTTGTTTAAAACACTGCTTTCAGGAGACCATAGCACAACTGTGTGTGTTTTCATTTCACTGTGCTCATTTCTCATATTTTCTTTCAGACTTCTGAGTATGTTTGTCTGTTCTTTGATGATGATCTCCTCTGACAGTTTAGAGGAGCTGGACTAGAGGGAAGGATTTTAAGGCTACATTCCCAGTCTGGTCCTGAGTTTGTCTTGAGGAAGTCGCTTGAGCTCAGATTTTTTTATCTCCTTATTTTTGGCCTGCACTTTGCACATGCTTTCAGCCATTTGGATCTTTAAAGACACATTTGTGTTATGTTGATCCATTCCCTGATTTACTCCAGGGCCTGATAGTCCACAACACATACACAGGTGTTTACACCCACCTGGAGTAAACCAACTCAGCTCTCTCAGAGAAGGTAATTGCACCACAAACAGTATCAAGTGGTCACTTTGCTCTAGACAGCTAACAGATTTTAATAGGATTGACGAGAACCATTCAGTGCTGCTTCAATCCTGGGGCTGTTAACTGATGCAGGCCACAAGGAAAATATAAATAGCTTCTCTATGCCTGACTGTTAGCACCAATCGGGCAGTTAAAGGTTAAGGTTACCTCAGTTGCTCACACAAAAAACGCACTCTGCTAATTTTCTATACTCATCAAAATAAGGGAATATAGTAGTTTCCTGCGAGGAGTTCTGACCAGGCTAGAGAGACAATGCTAGTTTTGGATTGTTGTGAGACTCTGCTGCTCTCCGCCTTTTCCTCCACACTAAACTTCTTAAGGCTTCAACTTAAGTCATAACTTGTGACATGCTTGATAGCTGTAGGCTGAACTGAAAGGATTAAGGGAGGGAAAATAATTTGTTTGTTTAATACTCTAAGAAGTGCAGGAAAATGTATGCTGAAAGTGAGTGACCAACCCTTCACAGGCTTTCAAAGGGTTTCTGGAAGAGAAATTGCTGACATAAACCCCAGTTATCTCGTAGTTATTGCCACTGGAGTTATTCCTTAGCTTTTGTGTTACCTGCTAGGGTAACATCATTCTTTCACAGTGACTGCATCACTGCTCTCTGTATGCTTTCTGTCCTTTGGCACATTCTGCTTTTACAACCCCTCTTTCTCTCTCCCCTCTCCCGTCAGTGACTCCAAGTGTTTTGAAGGCCATGTCAGAGCGTCAGTTTGAATTCACAAGCTTCAAGCGTGTTCGTGTTGCCACGGGGACCTGGAATGTGAACGGAGGAAAGCAGTTTCGAAGCAACGTTCTCGGTACCAGCGAGCTGACAGACTGGCTGCTGGATTCTCCCAAGCTCTCTGGAGTTTCTGAATTTCAGGGTAAGACTTCGCAGTCAAAATGTGTAAGCAATATTTGCTGGCATCTCTCGAGACAGTGAGTTGAAACACAAGATCTGATCAGCTGTTCCTTTCAAAGGCAGTGCATCTTGGAGGGCATTTTCTTTCAGTTCTTAGGGGTGTATTCAGCTCCATGTAGACTTGTGCTGCCTCCCTGCAGCAGGGAAATGGTGTGGGAAGGGCTCCTGACAGTCAGAGCAACTCCTGAGTCTGTATCATGTGACTGTTCTGAACTTCGAGCAAGTCAGAATCCAGAGGTGTCTATCACACCATCGTAGGGTCTGTCTGCCTATTCTGCATCCCTAATTTCATTTTCTCCTTCCATACGTCTGCTCTTTGTTCTTATTGTGAGCAGGAGCTATATGCTTAGGTGCCCTCAGAGTGACTCCTTGAGCTTTATCTGGAGCTGAATGTATCTGTACAATGTGGGCTCTGAGATTGTCTGAAGGCTTTGAGAGTAACATTTCTAGACAGAAAGATTTATTTTGTTGAAGTCAGTTTCCTTTGTTTTTAGCAGTACAGAGGGCTCTTGTGCTTGTGGCTTGCTTAAATTGGCCGCTGAATTTCTTATTTACAAGACAAGGTCAGGTATTGCAATTGATTTACAAATTCTATTAAGGAAAATGAAACGTGAATATTCTGTCATTTAAAAACTGAGTGGTTGCAGAACTATGGCAAAACCTGTGCTGTCGTCGTTACAGTGCAGCGTTTAGCTTCCTGCAGGCATCACAGGGATAGTCCTGTGCCTAATCCTGAAGCTCAGTAATTAATTCCCCAATCCTTGGCTGCTTACACAAGTGGTCTCGTTTGAGTGCATGGATGTGTGATTAGGTGCTGACCACTGTGCTCTGAGTAGCTTAGGTGGGTGTTTGGTCCAGTCTGTTTCAAAAACAGTTTACATGTGTTAGCACGTGACCATGGCCATGATACTAAAATCTGTGAGAGCCTGTCAAGTGCTAGCGTTGCCAGGCCTTCCCCGAGAGAACTGGAGGAGCAGGACTATGTGGTACAGGCAACCATAATGGGATAGGTGTCAGCAGCTTCTGGAAGACAGCCGAGTTACGTGAATGGGCAGAGCTAGGGTATGACTACGCCGATGTCTGCCTTCGTCATCGCGTCTGTGTTCGTGGTCCATGTCAGTGCAGTGCCTACACAAATGGGTAAGCGTTCAAAGACCAATATCCAGAATTATTAATGGGAAATACGCCTGTGTTCAGTGCCTGTCATGTTAGGCCAGTAAAGGAGGCTAGCTGTCATGTGCCAGTTTCACCCTTGTGTCTACAAAGAATCGCTACGTATTTTACTTTCTCTTCTTGTTTTCTGATTGAGGATCATATGGTTGTCTACTACTTAGGTCGTCATGTTGAGTAAGTTACTGTTACCTGGGCTGTATGACAGTTTAAAAACCAAACCAAACTGCAATCCCTTTAGGCAACGGACAGACCTGATGAGTCAAGAGCTACGCTTCACACTAGTACATGAGAGCATTTGATCTTAGATGTTTTACCAGGGTAACATCCACAGGCTTGGGCCGGGAAGGAAGGGTCACTGCACCCTAGAGTCACCTAACCTAACTTTAAGTGTGGGTGGTCTAAGAAAGGCTCAGGAGAAAGAAGATAGGACAAAACTTCTAAGGCTTCCATAAATTGTCTAAAGGCATCGAGGTGGAAGTGACATACTGATGTGTGGACAGTAAGTTCAGTTACACAGGAATCAGTGTCGAAAAAGAAGAGGAAAAGCATGTTGGGTAAAATAGCAAGTGGGTGAAAGATGGTGGGCAGTGAGATGCTGTGGCTTTAGTGATGAGTGGGGTGAGGAAGAGAGAACATTGAATATTTTCTCATCTTAACATTGCTACAGTATAATACTCTGTTCTGAACTGCTTCCTGCAAGAGAGATGGAGACCAACTGGTGGGAGAAAAGCAGGAAAGAAATTCAGGGGAACTGCAGGGGTTGTTTTGTGAGATTAGATTAAAGGAGCTATGAATATGTATAGCTTGGCAGGGGTTACACAAGATGGAACTACAGGAATGATCTCTATCAGAAATTAGAAAACAAGTCGTTAGAAGAAACAGAAAAATAGTAACTCTTGTCTGACTTTTCCCTCTTGCCAACAGATGATGAAAACTGCCCTCCTGACATATTTGCAGTAGGATTTGAAGAGATGGTTGAATTAAATGCAGGGAATATTGTGAATGCTAGGTAGGTAAAAAAAACCCAAACTGAAACAAACAAACAAAATAACAGAAAGAACCCCCCAATCCACAACTCAAAACAAGCACACACCCCAAATTCCGCAAAGAAACCAGCCAAACAAGAGCTTCCAGAGTTGTTCTTTTTTATGGTCAGATGTATAGAGTACTTCCTTCTGAGTCTGTTGCCTGTAACCGTAGCTGGAAATATGTATGCCATTAACAAAGGGCACTGGAATGGTGCTGAAAGCGCTGTTTCTCTGTGGACGTTTGTACAGTACAACACAGTGTGTTTGTGTTTTCTGAGTCTCTTCACTCTTTTAGCAGAAAAGAATTCTGATAGTTGACACTGATTTAACACTTGTCCTTAAACCCCTGCTGGATGTTGGAAAAATGTGCTCAGTGACTACAAACATAATTGGCATTCATGTGGGAATTCAAAAATTAATGGAATGTCTCTCTGGTTAATTGTACTTCTGGAAATTATGGCTAGAGAAGGAGTTAAAGGCAAAGCCTGAGCTTGGCACATCAGCATGTACAGTAGGCTGTGGTGTATACCAGTCCTTTTGAATCCGAATCGGGGTGGAACCCTGAAGATAATGTTTCCAACGCTGATTCATCAGGCTGACCAGTTAGTTGTCTGTTGTGGGAATGATAGGTTACAGCAGTGCCTAGCGCTGCAGTGTATCTGCTTGTGTCAGTTGACTGTGGGGGTAAGAAAAAGCGAAGCCTGCAGAAGCAAAGGTATAGGCACCCACCCACAAAGCTTCAGCTAAGAACAGCCAACAGCTGTGGGTAGCCAGGCATCTCCCAGTCAGAGAAGATCCAGAGAAGATCTCCGCTTCACTGTGAACACAAGAAATCTTACAAGTCATGAGACTGACCTGTATTTCTGTTTTTATGGTTATGATTACTACAGTCAGCTTCCAGTTTTCCCCAGTGAACGGGGGTATCAAACGTCATGTAAGCATGGGTCTTTCAAAGCGTAGTAGACAAAAGCCTCTCACGTCCAGAAGCAGCGTAACTGTATTTGTGCACTGTGCCTTGGCTCACTGACCCTGCTAACTCCAGGCTGGCTCACAAGGAGGTATTATCTGTCCCTGCCGTGCATCCTGGAGCACTCCCAGTTCTACAGCCTAATGGGATGCCTGTAAACCTAAGGCACAGTTAATCTGCTCATTTTATTGACTGTATGTGGTTCGTTTTAATTCCATTAAATGATTTTATGTTTGTTCCAGTACAACGAATAGAAAAATGTGGGGAGAGCAGCTTCAAAAAGCTATTTCCAGGACTCATCGCTACATTCAGCTGACATCAGCACAGCTTGTTGGTGTTTGTCTTTTCATCTTTGTCCGACCGTATCATGTTCCCTTCATCAGGTAAAAAAAACAGTCAAAAGCAAAACTAAAAATAACCTCTCCAACCTGTGTCTTCAGTAACATCTGCTGTTGGAGTGTGGCCAGAGAGGGTGGGAGTGACTTCTCAGCTTGGTAGGAATCATGCAAACCTGGATTCCGGTCTCTGGTCTGTGTGGGAGACTTTCCAGGAAGCAGTAGTCTGGAGTCCATCCTCCTGAGTATCACAAAGGCCAGGCAGCCCCAATATCTTCTTCCCGTCCAGCTGAGAAGCTAAGAATGCTCCAGGTGGGCAGTCAGGGTGTAGCACCTTGCTTGGGTGTTGTCTTTCTGGAAAAGGAATGACCACAGCTAGTAAATCCAGGAGTGTTTGGAGCCCCAAGTGAAGGCAAATGCCTGCCTCTTCCTGATGGGCAAGTTTTACCTTCTAACCCTCTCCTTAGTGTTTCTGCATGGAAACTGGACTGTCTCCAGACCTGAAAAGAATGGTGGAAAAGGTGGAAAAGCAAGGTTGGAGACAGAGAGCTAATTTTGCCCCCTGACATTCTGTAGAATTGAGAGCTACAAGGGCCCATTAAGTGTTTGTCTCTCCCAGGGGTCACTGTGTGCCCAGTCAGGAGGGTGCAAAACTGGGTGTCCTCAGTTTACCAGCACCAATGTCCCCAGAGACTGACCAAACTCCTCTTTCCCCTAGAAGATCACTAAACCACCACAATCGCCGAGCCAAGGATATGTGCATTAAAATGCCTTTGTTGTGGGCACGAATTACTCAGGCTAAGCGTAAGTGGTAGGAAACGAATAATTAGCCAAAACTATCTTTGGGCATCTGTCTGACCTTCAAGTCTAGAGTGATCCAACAGTGCCCTCTACCCCATATTAGGGGCACTGATTGGCCACTGCATTTTGTGATGAAAATACCAAAAGCTGCCTCTTTCTTCCCTCTGATCTCCAATCTGCTGAGATGAGCGCACAAGTTGTGTAACACCGTGTGCTGTAGGCTAGGCAGAGTAATGCAGGCCAGGTAACCATGATGGTCTTGCATTGCTGCCTTCCCAGTAATCTTTCTTCAGCATGATTTAAAAACATTACATAATTTTGTTGGTACAAAGCAGTCCAGAGGAGAAGTGTTTCTGTCAGTTTTTGACTTTTCACCTTGCTTACAAGAAATTTGAGTAATCCAGCAGGAAGTGCATGGTTTAAATGGAAATCAGAAGCAGAACGGCACAGTGGCTCCATTGCAGCTGTCAAACTGCTAGGAGTTGAATGTAGCCCTTCGAAACTCAAGAGAAAAAGGGAAGGGTTTGATTTTAGTGGCCAAGATTCATCATTTAATGCTGATGTGCTGCTGTTATGTGAACGTAATCAAACGTGACCTGTATGCTTGTGTAGGTTTTCCCATGTCTAGTAAAGGAATCCAAAAATTATCAGAAGTGCCAAAAAAGGCTTCTGCGCTTACAGTGATTGAAGAGATTAGGACAGAAGTTAAAGAATAGAGAAGTAAAATGAGAGAATATCTGAAGCTTATACAGCAATGAAAGGATTGATGAAATACAAGTAGTTGAATGTAGAGTGGGTTATCTCAACATAACCTTTGCCATGAATGCAGAGATAAATATCAGTCAGCAGTTGGGCAGTCAGGCAGCAGGAAGGAAGATGCTTCTTTTGGAGTGCTTAAAACACATCTTTTCATAGAAAACATTAATGGTCCTCTTTTGCCTCCCTGAGGGTGTCTTCTGATGGTTTTCTGCAGTCAAGGAAAGAGTAACATAAAGAAGGAGGAAAAAAAACCATAGGGGCAGGGAAGAGAGAAGAAAATGAACGGGGAGAAAAACGAGAGCCTGTAATATCTTGCATCATTCAGATCGTGAATGCCTGACACCAGCTCAAATAAGACTTAGTGGTTTTCTGGCTGACCCTTGCTTAAAGTCAAGAATATTTTAGTCCAGATCTGCTTGACTTATATCTGGAAAGTAAAATTTTCTCACTGGGAAGGACACGCTTGGGCTGGGGTTGGTTACAACAATGATCTCATCTTTCACTTACCTGATCAGACAGGCGTGCTTTATTCTCAGTGTAGATCGGCTACCTGGGAGAAGTTATCCTGCGAGCAGGTGGTCTGCTTTGCCAAGTCATCTTTGTGTAGTAAAGCGGATGCTAAGTGTGACATTGAAATGCTATGTAATTAACAGCATGGAGGCCCTAAGCAATTTGTCATCAGTATAGAACTCATTTTAGGAGTTAGGTATAAATAGTTATGTCCAGTAAGCACTGATTTTTATTGCATCTGATTTAAAAAATTACGGGTTATGATCTGTTGCTCTTCAATTGACTGAAAAATCTGGCATCAACTGTGAAGTTTCAACACATAGTAACACTAATTAAATTGATAACTATGTGAAAAGCAGATTCCCATATGTTCAAAAGTAAAAGGAAACATAATAGTAAAATTAGTTATTGTCACATTTTAAAGATCACGATAGAGGCAAATGTGAAAAGTATGTTCTGTAGAAATTACAAACATTTCAGAAATACTGTCCCTTCTAAACCAGCAAGATGAGGAGAAAAATACTTTCAAATAGTTTTATTCCTATACTATTGTATTATACTTAATTTGAAACATAAGGAGATGAATATCATGAAGAAACTTCGCAGTCTAAAAGATGCTGCCTAAAAGCGTCAAGTTTTCTGGATGGGAGAAGACATGGTGTTGTAAACTGCCTTTTCCTTTATGTTCCAGTCAAAGTTAATTGGAATGTTTGTTGCTGCAGCCCTTTACTCTCTACTCTTTACCTTTTTTTTTTTTTTTTTTTTAAATACAGGGATGTAGCAATAGACACTGTGAAGACAGGAATGGGAGGAAAAGCTGGAAATAAAGGTGCAGTGAGCATTCGTTTTCAGTTCTATAGTACCAGTTTCTGCTTTATATGCAGTCACTTAACTGCTGGGCAGACTCAAGTGAAAGAAAGGAATGAAGATTATAAAGAAATCACACAGAAACTCAGCTTCCCAATGGTAAGTATAGGCATATGTATGCTAAAAACATTGGAGATGAAGGCTGTATCTTTACATTGTGAAAGCTGGTCTCAGGTTGTCTTTGATGACAGGTCATCAAAAAGGTCATCCCAGTGCCATGGAGAATGGGCATAACAGAAAACGGTAAAGAAAACAACAAAAGGAAAGATGTTTCACATGAGACCAGATACCACCCAGTACAGCACTTGCTTTACTTAAGTTCTACACCTTTCAAAAAATATAGTTGCTGCAGTGCTTGCCGTCATCGTCTTTTCAAGTTAAGCTTTAAGAATGGTGCGGCTTAACTGACGAATCTTTAAGGCCTCTTGGATAAGATCTAGGTGACTGGTGAGGGAGATGGAGAACATGATGTTGATAGCTCTTGCTGGCACTGATTAGTGAGGGTTCCTAAAAGACCACCTGTGCAACTCGGTACATCAGTGCTTTCGCTGCTCCTGATCAGGTATGACGCATCAGTTCTTGGTCACTGATGTGGTACTTTCTGTTCCCTGCATTTTGTCCTCATGAATGTGTCACTGTCAAGGAATTGCTGGCTTTTCTCAGAGCGTGGCAAGTTGGCACTATTGGTCTATATGGATAACTTCTCCCCTCAGTGGTGTCAAATCAATCACCCTGGTGTTTTATTTCACACTTCTCAGGCCAGCAGATAACCCATGGGATTCGGTAGCAGCGCTTCTTTGCTTCCCTTCATGTTGGTTGCTTTTATTTCCACAGCACTTTCTTTCTGAGACCTCTCTGGAGAGGTCCTAAACGAGGGAGGGAATGGACCAGTTTGTGTATTCTGGTTAGTCAGCCAAAAATGGCATTTAGGTTGCAAAGCATAAAATTTTAACTTCCTGTTGTTTGCAAGGTTTAGAGGCTTTGCACGTGCAGCATATCAATCAGCTGGTTTATGTAAAAAATAATACTGACAGTCTGAACGTCCTGCTTAGAATATCTGTTCCAAATGACCATAAAGTTGTGCTTATGGTAGTTTTTTCCTTCTTACACCTCATTAACTATTTTATGTCCTTTACAATAGCTAAATGTACCTTGTGTGCGCAGTGCATATAAAGACTGCCCTCTAGTGCTGACAGCCACATTTCCTTTATGAATCTTGGGGCTTCAGAGGTTTATAGCTTGCCTGGAACAAAAAAAAGGGACTGGTTAGAGGATAGGATGTTAAACTTAGAATTGGAGTGAATTTTCATTGACCTTTTTTCAATACGTTTACAAAACTGACATGCACATAAGATCAAGTTTGGAGCTTGTTGTTACTCGGGACCTTTGTTGCTGAATGTGCCTGGGTATCAGAAACACATTTTGTGTTATGTTTAGAATATATGTGTGTGAAATGTATTAGGGAAACAAATATGTATTTTTAAGATTCATGACAGCCAAACTGTCAATATAAAGCTGGGGTCCCAGTTTAGGCATACCTTCAGGAAACGGGTCAGAGTCTGACGCTCTTGTTTACAGAATTCAGCGGGATGCAAAAGACAGTGAAAGAACCATTCCATTTTAGCACAAGGTGGGTTTTAATAAATAGAATGTGGCAAGTAGGTCCAGTATTTAGTAATTCAGAGAGACCAAGTTGTACATTTCAGTGCATTAAGGGTGTTTTCATGAATGTGATTTAGCACTAACAGTATTCTGTACCTCTGAACTAGGGGCGAAGCGTGTTCTCCCATGACTATGTCTTCTGGTGTGGGGATTTTAATTATCGCATTGATCTGACTTATGAGGAAGTCTTTTACTTTCTCAAACGTCAAGATTGGAAGACACTTCTGGAATTTGATCAACTACAACAGCAAAAATCCAGTGGAAAAGTAAGGCAGTGTGTCTCATTTTCTTGAATACCTGATGTTGACTTACTCTAATTCCTTGAGAAAGTGAAGAAGTCGCATTTTCAGATCCTTGTTTGTTGTACGTGAATGTAGTAATTTGTTTAAAAATCAGAATGTTGGTTGTTAGAAAGGAAGTTGATATGTCACAATGGCACATACCTCATCTGTAACTTAATCAAAGAGATGATTTCTTTTCATAGATTTTTAAAGACTTCCACGAAGGGACTATTAATTTTGGACCAACATACAAATATGACGTTGGCTCAGAGGCTTATGACACAAGTGATAAGTGCAGAACACCAGCTTGGACTGACAGAGTGCTTTGGTGGAGAAAGAAACTGCCTTTTGAAAAAACAGGTGTGTGGGATCTTTCCCCCTTCTTTATCTGAAAGTTGCTGTAGATTTTGTCCAGAACCCACCTAAGGGGATTTAATCTAGTGAACAGTAAGGAAAGGCTTTAGTGAGTTCTGGGCTGGGAGCTCTCTTTAGGCTTAGTCCCATAGGCTTAGTCCAACTGCAGTAGCTTTACTCAAGCAGATGTTATTTCGGCTTCACTGGAATAACTTGCAGAGGTAGAGCGAGCCCTTTCTTCTTGAGCCTGTGAACAAGGGCTTCATGCCACAGATTGGAAAGGTGCTGGGAGTTTGCTGAGGAACTGAAAACAATCCAGCTGTAGAAATCTAGACATTATTCTGTTGCTTTGCAACAGAACCATTAGTCCATGTAAAAAGTTCCTGTGTTACAACATCGAGATTGTTACAGCTGTTGTCCTCGGTAGATGTTTGTGCACTTTGCTGTAATTTCTTCTACTCTTGGGATTATTTCTGCTAGTTTCTGGAATTGGGGGAGATTTCATTAATTAGTGCTTATAAAGTATTTTGAGATCATGAGTGGCCAGCAGAACAGAAGGGCTTTTTTCACTTGTTGTTCCAAAGTTACAACAGCAAACTAAAACGTATTTCCTTGTGTATTCAGGGACAGTTCTCATACCCATTCTCTCAGTCTGCAGGTACATCTATTTCCCAGTGTTTATAAAACCTGCACAGATTCATATTGAAAGTGTAATCACTGGAGAAATAATTTTGTTTGTGCCAGAAAATGTGATTTTTCACATGCCTGGGCACTACTGCTTGGAATCCAAGTCATACCATGAGTACTCTTAGTGTAAGAACTACAGAGCAAAAGTTGGGCGATCAGAGAGTACATGCCAGTGTGATACAGAGTAATTAGCTCTTATTTAAGGAACGAAAAATAAAGTAAAACGGGGAACTTGAACCATTGATAGAGATGTAATCTGGGAAGTTAAAACTGTGGGAGACTTAATAAGGAAGTTAAAACAGCCCTATTGTGCTGGCTGTTTTAACTTTAGGAGGAAGCAAGCCCTTCAGCACTTTCAGTGCATATTCCTTATTTTGCATGGCAAGGCTTGCCCCTGGGAAGACTTGAGTTGTTGGAGTACACACAGGACGTAGGACCTGTCTAGCTGGCCTGCAAGAGCTGAGGCAGGTTCCTTTCTTTAGAGCTGGTAGGCCTCCCACAGCTAGCTCACATAGGTATATAACTGACCCCTTGTCTCTTCCCCCACCTTCCCAGCCCTGCAAAGCTTTTCTAATTAGTTCGCTGCCAGAGTTCCACAGCTTTACTGTTGGTGGCGAGGCTCTTCTGCCTCTTGGTTCTAATTCTTTTGCATTGCTTCTTTTTTGCTGCTGTAGGCAAGGGGGCTGCTTGCCTTCTGAGAAGAAAGTTTAGCCCCGATGAGAGTGATTAGTCAAAGCACCATATTCCATATTAACTCATTTACAACAGAAAAGAGACAGAATTATCCATTAGCCCAAACAGTGACCTAAAATCTTTCCTGTTATTGACAGCAGTACAATACCTCACTCTAGCATAATGTCTGGAGCACTTTCTGTTACCATAATGCATTGCAGAGGAGGTATTTGGAGGTTGGATTTGCATGGGTGTGCTTTCCTGTCTCTTGAGTATTATTTCACCAATCCCTCTCTATTATTCAGTTTTGAGGTGTATTTTGCAAGTACAGTGTCTCTTTCTCTGCTCAATAATGAGTCAGGAGGAAAAATACTAATATGACTCTGTCAACCCTGATTGTGCAGGTAATTGATTGGGTGACATTCAGGTTAGCATTTCACAGGTGTCTTATTTTAGTGGTCAGCTGTCTCTGTTGCACTCCCTGGCCTTTCCGTGTTTTTTTGTTTTTTTTTCCTGGTCCCTAATTTACAGATCTGTTAAGATACAAGCTCTTCTTTGAATGGTACGTATAAGAACAAAAAACCCTCACCTCCCACTACGAGGGTCTGTGAAGTGCATCGTAATAAAAGAGCTTTTAACCGCTAGTAAAACTAGCCTTGAGTGAGTTTGAAATCATGTTTTGTGCTTCCACAGCTGGAGAGATCAATCTTCTGGACAGTGATCTGAATGCTGAAACTAAAGTCAGGCACACCTGGACCCCTGGAGCCTTGATGTACTACGGGAGAGCAGAGCTGCAAGCATCTGACCACAGGTAAAGTCCTAAGGAAGTCATCGGAGGAAGGGCTGCTAGGTTAGAGTGTGTCATACTGAATTACACCGTCAGGGTGAGGGACTGAGTCTGTAACAGGAATTAAAGCCTTATTGTGTGTTGGGTATTGTTTGGTCGTTTTTTCCCCCTCGTGGTGGGCTTTATACCAGGATGGCAAGTATCTATGGCCCTGTATTGCCTTCTGCTGCACTGTGATCTCAGCGAAGGGTTGGATAAGTTGCAGCAACAGGTACAGAAAACTGAGGGCGTTCTGCTGCTTGTTGTTGGAAAGCTCTGATACCAAAACACGCTGCTCTGATACCGAAACACACTGCTCTGATGGACTTTCACTCAGCTTGCTGTGGGAGAGGAGGATGTTGGGACTGTGCGGCCCAAAGCGGTGTAAGCCATGTACATAGGGCCAGGTGTACTGCACTTCAGCATTGTGAAGTGTCGGGCTTCTGGGCTTGCCTTAGAAATGGAGAGGAACGGAGGAGGAAGAAGCCAAGACCAGTGCCTGTGGTTGGTCCGTATCATTAGCTTCTCTTCAGGGATACGGATGACCTTTCTTCCTTAAGCTTGTTCACCGCTTCACTTCTCCGAAACAAATTCTGTAATAAGTGCACCTTGAAAGCTCCCTTGCATTCAGAAATATCTTTGTCTCACCCCTTGCATGTCCTATGGAAATGCTACAGGATTGTTCCTTGTAGCGGCACTCAGTGACCCCCAGTAGCTGGCTCTCTGCTTCTCGTGGCACTCCTGCGCGCGTGGACTATTGCGTATTCCTCCAGCAATGGAAGAACATGCCTCTTGCAATCGGTTTCTCTGTGTCAAAGCTTTGGCATTGCTGTGTTTCACAAAGCGTGGCGGAACTGCTGCACTCATTATATATGACCCTGAGGATGCAATCTGGGAAACAGGGCTGTTGTACACGGCTCTTCTATTTTGGCAAACCTGACCGCAAAAGCTGCTTTGTAATTGCATTCGGCAGGTTTGCTTTTTCCAGGTTTGTGCTGGAAAAAGGGCTTAGCTAGATCTTTGTGACACGTGGAAATGCATTATGAGCCACAGTGCTTATGGAAATAGTTAACACTTCTTATGCCTTTTTCATTCCCCCTTTGCTGTTCCTTTCTAGCTCTGCTGTTGTTGCTTTCCTGTGTTCTGGTGATGTCTGTTCCAGAGCCTGCTCTGTTCCAAGTAGGAAGCAGTAATTTTGACACAGAAGAGCAGCCATCCCAGTTACTGCTCTGTGTGTACGTGCAGTTGGAAATTGGAGAATGTGGATTGCATCCACTGAGATGAGAAAAGCTTTACTCTTTTGGACAGCTTTCTCAGTTTTATTTAGATCTAACACAGAGAGAGGTAATTTGTAAGAAACGGCTGAAGAAGCATGTTTGCAATGTTACTAATATCACAAGTGCTACTTATTTTATGAATCATAGAATCACAGAATGGTTTGGGTTGGAAGGGACCTTAAAGACCATCTAGTTCCAACCCCCCTGCCATGGGCAGGGACACCTTCCACTAGACCAGGTTGCTCAAAGGCTCGTCCAGCCTGGCCTTGAAGACAGCTACTTATAATGTGACGGATTGATGTATGTTTGCTACATAACCACATTATGCACTTAGAATAGCTTGTCCTTACTTTTTGGAAGAATACATCTTTATGGGGCCTTGTCTAACAGAAAATTATATATTGCCTTCCCGATCCATAGATGTTTTGGGAGACAGCTGCTTCATAAGGAGTGAAGTACCCTGGTATTTTTAGGCTGCAGGTTTGCCAGAAGTGCTACATGCAGTTGTTACTTGAATTCCTTTATGGTGTGTCCTCACTGTTACATTCAGCTAATGCAGGGCTGGTAAATATAATTAACAGTGCTCAAAGGCATGATCTTCCACTGTGGGGGAAAATGAAACAATACACCACATGCTGAGCTTCTGGGTTGTATTGCCAGCCACAGTGCTTTTTTGAAGTGAGACCTTAAGTAACTTGTTCCTCTTCTCTTTCTGTGCAGAACATACATAATAATCACTTCCTTCTAAGTTACAGCAGGTTTAATTAAATATTTGCAATGAGATTTGACATTGGGGTGTTAAAAATTATCATAGAAGTACAGAGTTTAAACAATACACTGTCCTTCACAAAACTAAGTGCTTACCTGTCCTGCTGCTTGACATTGATTTTAGTTTTATATAGGCATTTCCTATTGGGTGATGTTGATATTAATTTTAAATAAGCATTTCTGCTTTGTTTTATGTAGGCCAGTGTTAGCTATTGTGGAAGTGGAAGTTCAGGAAGTTAATCAAGCTGCCCGTGAGAGTGTTTTCCAGGAAGTGTCATCTTTCCAGGGGCCACTGGACGCCACAGTAGTGGTGAACCTGCAGTCATCAATGCCTGAAGAGAAAAATGAATTTCCTGAGGACTTGCGTACAGAGCTTATGCAAATGTTTGAGGATTATGGCACTATTGTTCTGGTCAGGTAAGTTTGGGATCTGAAATGCTTGTGTTTCTGAATAGATGTCATGCCTAGGATTTCCCTTCTTGTCCTAATAGAATTGGCTGTATTAGAAAGTATTATGCTCAATTCCTTTACTGACTGTTGAATTCTTCATTAGAAATTGAATACAAGTGTTTTGAATATCTTTTGCCTCTCAGCCTGTAAAAGAACTAGTCTAAGAGATCTCCTGGCTGGGTGGAGGCAAATTTTATTCGGTGCAGCACCATAAAGCAGAGTCTTGGATGTGAATCAGTGCTTGTAGATTAGGCCTCATTTCCATGCTTCTGCTGGTGGGACCCTGCTTCACTTCCTCCAAGGAGATCTGCCCTCTTCCAGCACTCTCACGCTCTCTGGGATTTCCTGGCTGGCTCTCCTTTCTTTTGGGGGTCATCTTATTTATATTTCAATAGTAGAGCTTCTTGCAGTTCTATCACCTTCTGAATTTGAGAGGGAGAGTGTGATACCTTCTGGCAGAGAAGTTTAATTTCATTCTGGTTGATTCTGTACAGGACCCTGGCATAGCTATGAGACTTTTGTTCTGAGAAATACAGACAAAAGACCTGACAGTTGACCTAGGAAACAAGACCAGAAACTTGTTTATCTTGTATCTGACGCATTTATTAATGGAGAAAATTGACCTGTTGTTGTATGGTTTTGTGAAGTACCAAATAGTGTACTTCATACCATAATATATCTAATCTTCATACCCTAATATATCTAATATGAAGATAATATACCTAATACATCTAATATGAACAACAAATGAGGGTTCAAAAGCAGCCCTGGAGGAACAGCTTGCTTGTGAAGAAAAGGAGCAAGGAAAAACATGCTTGGGTGGTTTGGTTTTAATTGTTTTAGAGCCTGATGGTATACTAGTTTTTGGGAGCATCACATATCCTCTGAGGTGAGGGATAGGAAGAGCCATGGAAGTTAGTAGAGAGGGAATATGGATCTCAGACTTGGTGTCCTGTCAGCAGCTGCTGAGATGTTTGTACTGCTGTTTCAAGGGCGATCCAGTAAAGGGTGGGGTGCTGGGGTCACATGGGAGGATGGGGCAGTGGAAGAGCCCAACTGGGATGCATAGATCACTTGCCTCTCCCCAGATAATATAATTGAATATAATACATTATAATAAAATGGAATCTAAAAAAAAATAGAATTGTGAGGAAAATGCAATTAAACCCAAATGCATAGCTACACAAAACTATCATACTTGCTGTTACGGCTTTTTATTTAATGGTGAAGTAAAATGCACTGTTTTCTCTCCTCTGCCTTTTTTTATTAGGATCAGTGGAGGTCAAATGCTGGTGACATTTGCAGACAGCAAGTCAGCTCTTCGTGTTATGGATATAGATGGTGTCAAAGTAAGACTCTCTCAAACCTATAATAATAATTTGATAACAAACTTCTCAAAAAGCGTTGCTTAGGATGAGATAGTTGAGTTTCTAGCTAAATCAAGTAGCATTATTTCAAAGAAACTTAGTGCTCACCAAGTCCTTAGCTTTCACAGCTGCTGAAGCTTTTAATGCAGTACTTCAGTTTCAGGAGGGCAGGAGGTGACTTTTCTTGGAGCAGGGCTTAGGAGGTGGCCTCTGACAGCACTGCAGAATACATGGACTCAGTCACTGTTCTGCCACTTGAAGCAGTTCTCCTGAGATTGTGTGACTTTATAGTGTTGCCAAAGCATCCTCATGATTGCAGTTTGGAGATTTTTTTGTTTCTCTGAAGTGTATCAAGTAAACTCCTTCTCCCAAGCTGGAACATGATTCACTGGCCTCCATGGCAAACTCAGCCCTAGCAGCAGGCGTTTACCTTCCCATCCCCTGCTCTTCCTTCCCACACATGTACTCCACAAACCCCTCGTTTATGCTGACAAAACTGTTTGTGGGGCTGTGCCGTAAACTTAACACTGAAATAATAGATTTAACTCTCAGTCTTCTTTCATATTTGGAGTCTTATCTTTTAATTTGGCTCATTTCATTGACATAATTTTTAGCACAGACTGAAACACAGCTGTATCTGCACAACATGTGAAGGTGCTGGGAACCTGGGTCAGGAACTTTCCAAACTAGTTTTGCTGCCAAAGCTGCTGGCCTGGATACATCTCACCCCAAATGTCATGGAGCAACACATACAAGTGGTTGTGGTCTTAATCTGTTTAATAATATACTTTCCATGTACATCAACCTTCACAGCTGGGATTTTTTGAGCAGTGTCCTTACAGATGGCAGCAGGTAGCAAACCCTTGTGTGTTTTAAAGCTGACTCAAAAATGGAACCCTCCCACACCATTATTACTATCACAGTATCATTTTGATGATATTTGATGTTTCACCTATTTCTCAAGTATTTCCCAAATGCAGCAGCAGTGCTTTTGAGTTGTGAAGCTAATTTTCTTTCAAGAATATTGTTAGAGTCTGAAAACTTGGTTATGGGGGTAGGAAGAGTGCTTCCTTTTCATTTACCTTTTGAAAATAAGCTTTAGTTGCATCAGTTTCCGAAGCAGATGTACAACAGGTTGGCAGCGCTTGCTTACTCTGTTCAGGTGTTCTCATGTTGTGAAGTTGCTTGGCAAAGGGGAAACCACTCTTTCTTCCTATTTAGGTTAGAGGGAGAACAGTGAAGATCCGCCCCAAGACTAAGGATTGGCTAAAGGGCCTTCAGGACGAAATTGCTCGAAAGCGGGACAGTGTTGCCCCCATGTCCCCCACGGCAAACTCCTGTCTTCTGGAAGAGAATTTTGACTTCTCAAGTTTGGACTATGACTCAGAAGGTAAGGAGCAGGCTGCTAAGCTAAGTTGTGTGAAACTGTGCTTCGCTGGCTTTGGTTGCACAGGGAAGGTACAGTATGAGTGTCAGTGGTATCTTAATTTGTAATGAAGCCATGCTTCTTAAAAAGAGAATTGTCACTAACGCCATGACCCAGCACTGTGCCTGGGCAGAGAACTGTTGCTTAGATTGTCCTATCAATTTAGTGTTATATGTGAGAAAATTATGGTACAGCTGTCTGTACAGAAACAAACTGTAATGAAACACATGTGTTACACCAGAAGCTTGCCCAACCTTTACATTAAATTCACTGATTGGTAGTAGAGAGAAACAGAGAATGTATTTGCTCACTAATTCTTAATTATCTAATATTTTCATTCAGGTGATATAGTGGAGGATGAAGATGATTATTTAGATGATGCTTTGTGTCAAAACGTAGCAGCAGACACAGCAGAAGATATGCCTGACAGCTCTGGACATTTCACACCAATAGCTCCTTCAAACAAATCTGGTCAAAACCCACGGCTGTATAAAGGTTAAGTATCTCCTTCCTTAAAGTAAGACCTGAAGGTTTCGGTTTTGTTCTCCTTTTGTCTGTATTTCCTTGTTCATTTATACTTTCATTGTAGGTCCTCCAAAGATAAGGAGCACCCTTTTTGGTACATGCTCATGCTCAGCCCTCCTTGAACTGGTGATTGTAATTGAAGCCCTCAGGCATAACAGCAGTACAAATAATAAAGCTCAGATCCTCCTTCTCTCTAGCCCAGGGCAAGGCAAGAATACTGAGAAATGCTGGTTTCCTTTTGTAGTCAGGAGAAATTATGTTTCTTTATCCATTTGACGTTGTTGGGCAGCAGAGCATGCAACAAAAAATTGTCCATTGTTTTCTTACTGTTGAGGACCAGAGCAAAATCAAACCAAAGGAATCTTGTGGATTCAGTGATGGTCTTGGCTCTGTCCTTAGAGCAATAGTTCTGGCAGTGCAGTCAGCTGTAAGCTGGGCAGTACAGGAGAGTGTTATGTTCAAGTGACTGACATGAAAGAAGCTCAAAGTTTCTCCTTTGTTCCAATTTGATTTATTTGTGGAGAAGTCGAAGTTCACACAACAGGTATATTCATTCTTTTAGTACTTCGTAAATGCGTTACCTTTTTTCCTGATCACCTGGCTTGTTTGCACATTATTGTGAAATGACTCAGTAGAGAGAATACTGATAAAAAACCAAGCCAAAACTAGCCAAGCCAGTGGTGATCTTACATGGGGTTGTGATCAGGACGTGCTTTTGTGACCAAGCACTGACAGGCTGGGCCACGTATTAAAGACTTCATTGTGACAGCAAGCGATTCAGTCGCTGTGTTTTTGCATTCTCTTGGAAGTGCTTTGTTTTCTGACATGAAAGTGAAAACTTTACTTCTGACTCAACCTTTGAAGGCATTAGAGTTCAAAAAGATTAAAAGAAATTCCTAAGTTTACACAGATAGATTTTTCCAAACAATCAGAGTGATATACAGCTTTCTTGCCCACCTTGAGTCATACGCTGGGTGCAGTGTGGCCAGACCCAGAAGCCTGGCTCTGAGTCAAGGACTAATCTGTCGTTATTAAATACCGTGAAGCTAATCACTCTGTATTATAGGTTGCCTTGCCTTCCAAACACCTCTGGCCTACTGTGTGATGATTCATTAAGCTACAGAGAATTGCAGTGATTCTTTTCACCCACACTAACTCTTTTCTACAAAAAATAACACAAAATAAATAGAGATTATATAGGTTGAAGGAGGTCAAGGTGGGGTCATGATCTCACACAACTCAAAATACGATATATTCAATCCATCTTGAAAGTCTCTGCAATTTCAAAAGCCTCCATAAGCTTCTAATTCTGCCTGAGTAACTCCTAATTGAAGGTATGGTGATTGTATGGCTTGTGTTAGACACAGATGGAAACCAATGACGGGCAGAAGAGTGTGTATGTGTGTTTCTGAGGTCAGAGAAGGGCGTAGCCTCACAAAACCGATGTCCCTGGAAACCATTGCCTAAACACGGCAGCCTTTAGGGGAAGAGATAGGGTGGTGGCGGCTGGTTTTTGTCTTGTATTCAGTGTTACTGCCAGAATGTCAAGCCGTGTTTTCAGGCGCCTGCATGACTCCGTAAATCCTACTGATGAGCCCATATCTGCCGCTTAGAAGTACTGAAAATGCAGGGAGAAGGGGGAGGGCGGGTTGGGCAGATCACAGGCTGCGTCTCTGGCTGCCATCCGCTGCTGAGTGGGAGTGTGTGGGAGCTGTGAGGCAGCTCGGTGTTCCCTGCAGAGCACAGCTTTCTGAAAAACAGGAACCTGTGCAAAAATGCCTGAAGGATGAGAGGCTGCTGCTACACAACTCCTTCCACATCTCTCCAAACCACAGGTTAAAAACTCAACCCAATGAATTTTGGGGCCCTAGAGAAGATAGCTGCGTGGCTGGCTGGGCCGCCATGGCCGGGGGAAAGAACTGAAGGCCCTCACCGTGGCAGATTGGGAGACTAACGCAATCCCTGCCTCTCGCCTCGCCAGCTGTCAGAGAGGCTTAGACGGGATGAAGGGCTATGTAATTACCCACTCAGGGGAGGTGCAGCCAAGGGCTGGCAGGCTGAGCCGGGCCTACCTGTTGGGAGATGTTGCTGGAAAGCAGAGATGTGATGAGTGAGCCATTCAGGCAGATTTTTCTCTGTCATGAAAACAGTTCTCCTGAGCAAGGAAAGTAATCTTCTGAGAATTCAGGTATTGCGGAAGGAAGAGCAAGGGATTGACCATGATTAGTGTCCTCGTGGCTGCCATGACACGGTTTGAATTAGGGCAGGTTGCCACCAAGTCTGGCTCAGAGTCTAACAAGGTGACTAGTAGTCCTGAAAGCAGATGCAGGCAGTCTTTGTGTCAGCACAAACAGTTAATAAACGCTGGAAAAGGAGAGGGAGAGGTGTTTGACAAGAGGGTAGATGTTCCCTGGAGTGGGAGCAGGGACACATTAAGGGAGAGCGCAGCAATGCGAAAGGAGCCATGTCGTGTTGCTGAGGTACCTGGTTGAAGCTTGCCATTCATCATCGCCTCTCTCCTGTCCACTCAGATTTGGTGTATCTCACCCAGCAGGTATCTAACACAGATCCTTTCTAAAATTTCCCTAGATGATGCAGACCTGGCCGATTTGAAGCAGGAGCTGGAGGCAAGTAGGGAATGCCACCGCCGGATTCCAAGCAGGTCTCTGTCCATTCCTACCAGGCCTCGACCACTTCAGCCACCACAGAGGCCTCCCCCTCCTGGTGAGTTTAACTTCCTTTAATGTTGCATGGCCTCAGCTGAACAGTTTTGCCTGTTGTTTCAGGGTGACAAAGAATGTAATACCTTGTTCTGAAATGTCAGGCTGTTGAGGTACTTTGTACTTGCTTTCCAGTGTGTTTCAGCCTGACTATGGCTGCAGTTAGCAGTGGGAGAAGTTTGTCTTCAGGATGACAGATACTCCACAAAAAAGTGCCTTTAGTGAAGATGGAATGGCCCATATGTTTCATACTATGGTCACTGGACAAGTTGACCAGCCACTTTGTAGCAATAAAAATAAATATCAGTATTTATGTCGACTGACTTCCAAACTCACTGAGTTTTTTCTTACGGATTGTTTGTTTCTGACTTAATTGTAATCTTCCTTTGAAAAAGCTTTGAGAAAAAAAAAAACAAACAACTTGTTCTGGACAGTTTTTGCCTTTCCCAGCTTTACAAGCAATTCTTCCTTGTTTTTGTGTTTATGAAAGAAACACAAAGTGGCTTATGATTTTCAGTGAGGCACAAAGGGGAAGTGATGCTCTTAGCCAAGATCTACCCACCTGAGATGCCATCACTCCTGGTTTTATGGCTGCTTCTGGATGAGTATTGACTGCTAGATCAGCATAATCATCTTTGTCTTCTGTATGACACAAACTATACATCACATTTTTTTTACAGCCCAGAAGGCTTCTGTGCATATTTTACAGCCTTAAATTAAATTTCCTGCTGGAAAATGAGTTCTTTGGGATCACTCTCATTCATTTCAAACAGAAGTGACAACACTGGTATTTGTATTTCTGTGCCTGGAATACAATGTTAATGCTCAGCTGAGCTTATTAAATTAATTAAATGAAAGCAAGACTAACTAGCAAATTGAATCCTGAAACAGCTCAAGATTGCAATATTTTATTTTGTGTTGAGATATTTTTTTTTTCCCACCTTAGATTAGACCAGTAACAGTTCAGCCCATCATCCTTCCTAGATAAAAATGTCTGGCCCTTGGCACTCGGGCAGAGGGATTCAGCGTCCCCAGTGCCCTACAGGAAAGTCTTGCCTAATACACCTGTCCCTGGAAGAGCAGGGAGGGTGACAACGTCCCTTTTATTTGTCACAATTTCAAAGCACATTGGTTTTGCTCCATTGCAGATAAAGTGTTGTACCAGCTCTTGAATGTAAAAAGCCATTTTTATTCCTCTTCCAGCCGGAACATCGGGCAAAAAGTCCCCTTCGGATACTTCCGTCTCTCCAGGAAGCCACTCCACCTGCTCCATCCTGGCAACGGCAAAGCTGCTACCCGGAGCCCCTCAGCAGCCAGTGAGTCCTGCCGCTAGCGTGGCCATTTAGCATTGTCCTGGTCCCCCCCCGAATCTACGCAGACGCTGAGCATCACGTACGTGACACACCTGTCATAGCAGGAAGGAGATCCGTCACATGCCTGAGCTGGAAATGCTGAGATGAGCTTGTACTGTAATACTGGGCTGCAGGGCCTGCTTGACACCAGGAAAATGTTATTAAACTGCCAGGAATTAGAAAAGACAAAGAGGGAGAGACAGAATGGTGCAAGACCAGTCACAGTTAGAACCACACAATCATTTAGGTTAGAAAAGATGTTAAGATCATAGAGTCCAACTGTTAACCTGGCACTGCCAAATCCACCACTAAACCCTGAGCACCTCATCTACACGTCTTTTAAATACCTCCAGGGACGTCTTTTAAATACCTCCAGGGACGGTGACTCAGCTACTTCCCTGGGCAGCTCATTCCAATGCCCGACAGCCCTTTTGGTGAAGAAATTTTCCCTAATATCCAATCTGAAACTGTTGGTTTATTCTACATGCTGCTTCCTGACAGATGCTAACTTGAATTTTCAACATCATAATAATATGCTTTAACCCTTTTCTCACCTCTCCTTCGATGGGCCGTGCTAATGCCCAGAGTACAAGGTTGATCACTGCCAAAAGGCTGCTAGCCCTCTGAGGAGCCCAAGACCAGAATGTGGAAGCACCTCCCCTCTCCTCTCCTGTTAGATGAGAACCCTCATGTAGTGAGCAAGGGATGGCTAAAGGACTAGCTGTGGCAGCGAGCCGTCGGCCTGTCTGCCGGCTGCCGACAAACATGTAGTACCTGCCAAAAGACTCCCCACTGTTCCAGCTAAGCTCGCACACCTGTAAAGTTCTGGTTTAGCTGTCTGTACAAGAAAAATCAGTTCTCTCAAGATTACTTATTCTTGTATTATTTTAAGCCTAAAGTCCGGACTGGAATAAGTAAACCTTACAACGTCAAGCAGCTCAAAACCACCACAGCCGAGGAAGCAGAAGAAGCTATCAGATGTCTCATGGAAGCTAAAGGAGGTGAGCATGGCTTTGTAACTGACTTGAGGTGAAGAAAATGGTAGGTGTATGAACACATGCATCTGGGCTATGATGGGATGGATTTCTATTCAGAAGCTCACCTGAACACTGACATATATGCTCTTGCAAGACTGTACGTGGGGTTCTCTCTCAGTTTTGATAATACTGACCTTTTTTTTTTTTTTTTTTGTAAGATGATTCGAGTTGTATATTTCGTCATAGAACCTGTTACTAGGAGCACCTTGGGTTATTTATGTCCAGATTTAATGTGAAAAATTAAAAGCTAAAGCTGGGATCTTAATAAATTGATGGTGCCTGCGTTAGCTCAGAGTTGCGTAAAGGATATTTGTTACTCTATTTAGTGAATGCTCACCATTCCAAACAGAACTAGAGAGCAAACACAGCTGTGGGAAGAATAACCTGTATTCTGTTCACTTTTGGACAGCAAGCACAGCTGAAACCCAGACAGAAGCTTGCACCACTTCAGCTTGAATAGCTAAGCTACAAGGCTACTCTATGTTGAGGCCCTCTATCTAATCCCTGGAGAGGAGTCCTTGCAAGGGCAAGTTGGAGCAGGAAACTAGCTGATGTATGGAAACCTAGGCAGTGTGCCCAGATCCCTCCAGGGTTGCAAGTAGTCTTTCTGCTGCTGCCGTATGAATGAGAGAGAACGCAGCGTGACTCTGAGATAGCCACCTGAGTTTGCAAGGCGCCGTTTAGGAGAAAAGCACCCCTTTTCATCTGTAGATATAGCAAATGCAGTCTGGAATAATCCATTTTAATTAGAATTATTATAAAGGCATGATGATGTTTGTTCCTCAGAGAGCACTGTTCATTTGGTTTTGAAATCAGATGTACTCTCTATTAATTCTGAAATTCCCATTAAGCATTTCGTGCAGCGTGGGTAAAGAAACTACTCTGGCCAGTGTCGCTTTCAGTTTCTTGTGCTGGACCACCTGCTGGCATTTATAGTTCTTCCCAAAGTCCTCTACAAGACATGCTTGGTGTCGCTATCTTCATTTTCCAGATAAGGAAACCAGGGCCCAAGGAGACTTGGGGCTCCTGAACCCCTAGCCAGTGTTTTTTCCATGTGGCCAAATGGTGCCACAGCACTGCTGGGTTGGCATGAAATTACTTCAGACAGGGGAGTTTTGCACTACTGGCCTCTTACAAATGGGACAGGATTGCAAAGCTCTGGGTTTATTTCCAAACCCTACCTTCCTGGCCTAAGCCAGCCCTTCAGGCATGCACGTTTTGGAAACAGTGCTGTGGAAGAAGCTTGAAGCTCCATTCTGATCAGCCAAGACGCTCTCTGTGTTTGCTTTTCAGGACTACAGGAAGATGCAGTAAAGCCTGCTCCAGCCAGAAGCCAAACGTTCACCAAACCCGAGCCTCTTCCCAGCACGACAAACTCGGCGTCATCTCAAGGGTCACAGGCAGGACCAGTGCTTGTGCCCCATCGCCCCCCACCCAAAGTTCCAAGTGGGAAGAAGCCAGTACCTCTGCAAAGGACCGTAGTCAAGGTGGAAAACGTAAGATAGTGGCGGCAAAAGGCATCCAGCCTCCCTTACACGCTGCGAATGATGGCAAGAGGGGTGGGCTGTTGGACAGCCGCTACCAAGTCCTGTCATGTAAAGTGCTTAGCCAGCAGGAGCTGAAACCATTCTGCCCGTTGTAGTCACCGGGGCAGAAAAACGTAAGAGAGATTGGAAGGGAGGTAGAGCCTCAAGTTCCTTAATGAGCTCTATTCAGCTTTTCTGTTTGTCAATCCCTTCTCTTGGATTTTGTTACTTCTGGTCTGTCAAATCCTGCCAAGGTTTAAAGCCTCATCCTTTCTTTATCACAATCTTTACTTTTGCCCAATGAGTGGTCTGCTCTGGAACGACCTGAGGCAGCTTCTTCATCCGTAGGCCATCCGCTTCAGAGACATCTCGCTTTTCTCACACCTTTGTCACAGCATTAAACCTTCCACTTTGAATTCTGGATTCTGCTCGAGAGTTCAGGTTCTTAAAAATACAGAGCTGGAGATGTTTGGGATTTAATCTCTGTCAGGTCTCTACAATGGAAGTAAAAGCTCCTCAGCTCTAGAGATGCTAAAGTGATTATTTAACGGTGAAAGCAATTTAAGTACCAGAGGGAGACAAATAGAACCTTTTATATTCTTCCTTTGGCAGACTCTCCGTTCTGGAGCTCTGTTCTAAGTTGTTGGGACTCCTGTGTTACTTTCCTTTGCAAGGGCACTCGCCTCTTCTCCGTGATGGGCTTTGTGCCACCTCTGCTTGGCACGGAAGTACGAAACCAGGCAGCACAGTGCATGCCCTTTCCTTAAGTAACACAGACTGATCTGTTTATTTTGTTTACGTTGTGGCCATTCCCTGGGCACTCCCGAAAGGTGCTGAGAGGGATTGCTGGTTTGGTGTTAGCTGCATGAGAGCTCCTGCAGGAGTAGGTCTGCTTCAGACTTCCACTCCTTCCTCCATCTGAGCGAGTTCAGGTGGGAGCTTTGTACTGGAAAACCTCCTCCTGATCCAGCTCTGTCGTTAAAACAGCACGCAGTCGAATGCAGGCAGTTTAACAGCAGCATGTGGACAGAAGTGGCAGGGGATATGTCCATCAGGAAATCCTAAATGCTTTGCCTGCATTCAAAGCCTGTATGGGATCTTCTGATACTACATGGCAGTAATAAAGAGTTCAGGTGCCTTCGTTCAATCCCACGGGGCCTGAGAAACCTGAAGCAGCCCTTGCCCTCTTGGGCTGAGCTGGGCTCAGCTATTTAATGTTCTTAAACAGTGAATATACGCTAGGTAGTACCTAGAGAGACGACTTTTACCTTCAGCTCCTGGCATCAGTGAAACGTGAGAGCGCCATTAATGCATCCAGTGGGTTATCTTGATAAGCTAACTGTCCTTCAGCCCGACAGCAGGTACCCAAAGGCTTGTGCTGATGGCCCTATTAATTTAGCCCTCCCTTATGCACTCTTGCTTAAATTGTATGAGTCAGCAGAGAGATGTAACGAACAAACAGACTCTTCAGAACTGGGTTAATGTGGCCCAGAGCAAAATCCTACCCGGAGAGACGGTCAGAAGGAGGTGTATTTCTCATACAGGGCGCAAACAGGCTGTAGGTTCCTTGTCCTCAAACAGCCCCCAGTACACGAACACGGGTTGGAGGCAGGACGTGCGAGAACAGCACCCAGCAGGTACCGCGTGAGACTATGCTGTCAAGCCTTCTTGTTGTACTGCTTTTTTTCCTTCAAGTGCTGTCAGCTTTTCTCAGTAACACCATCAGTAAGACTTGCACTGGTAGTGACTCAAGTTTTGGGTACCCTTTTCTCAAGTTTCTTGTTCCTTTTCCCCCTCAGGCCACGGCTACAGAAGAACAGTTTGACCAACCAGCAGATGCTGGAGCTGTTCTTATTCTGACCAGGATTGCTCCAGTCCCTAAACCCAGAACACCACAACTTGGGAAGCCTCAGGAGAGCGGGGGGAGCAGTGAAAGGCAGCCCCCCTCAGCAAGCGTGGCCGAGGCCATCGCGCTGCCTCCCCAAAATGCTTCCTTTGCCCCAAAGGTGCCACCACGAAGAAAGAAGTCGGCTCCTGCAGCTCTTCATCTGCAAGTTCTCCAGAGCAGTGACAACCCACTTTTTAGTGGGTTAATGTTCAACTCCAACAACAACAATCCCGGGATCTGCCCCCAGACTTGGGACGCTCGTGTCCCCACGCAGTCTGCTCTCTCCCCTCCTACATCCTCTGCCAGCCTGGAAAACAGCACAGCCAAGCAGCTGGCACCAAATGCCACAGAGTGGATGGCTAACCTTCAGGGTCCTCCTCTACCAGAGGGCCAGCATCCGCAGCTCTCCAAGACCAGCTCCCTTCCAGAGAACATCGATCTTTTGGACCTGGACACTGATTCTTCCTCCCCTCTTCCCATACAGGTGGCACCAGCTACCTCTCTAGCACACACTCCAGAAAACGTAAAACACCCCAGCTTGAAAGATTTCAGTCACTGGGTGACGTTTAGTGATGACGAAGACAGTAGCGCGCCGCCAAAAGGGTTCAACAAACTGCTTCTCTTAGAAGGAAACGAAAATACCATGATGAAGACAAACAAGGATTTAGAATTTTAAAAGTTTGTCCCCCTAAACGTTCCTGTAGAAATCATAATTATGATGCAAACCACAGATCTTTTGCACAAAGGTTTTTATTTAAGAAAGTAGATCACCTGTCCACACTACATTTCATTTGCATGTTTAAAGGTAACGGTACTGCCCCTGGAGGGACGTGTATAGAGTCTATGTAACCTAACATTGTCTCCTGCCTGTTTGAATTTGGTTTAAGTTATTTCTTTTTATTAATCCATCCTAAGACGTCTTATTTCATTTCAGGTACAAATCATACGTAGGAATGTGTAATGATGTATAGAAAAAAAATTAAGAAAAGCATTTTCCTGTGAAATTTATATATTAATCAATACCTGTCACTTGAAATAAAGAACCCTTGGCTTGAATAGTTACATTGCTACAGTTATTCTGGAACAAACATCCAGAAGGGGAATATATCCCATCATAACCACAGCAGCAAAATGCGTAGTATTCTGCTATTCAAGTCTCTGCTGTGGAAGCAAGGCTTAGACAGCATCTTCTCAGAGATCTGAGCTAGCTGGGCGGTGGCAGGCCCCAGCCTGTACCTTGTTGCTGCCGTCAAAGTAAGGTGAGAGGTCTGAGGCCGCAAGGCAGAACCAGGAGAGGTGGTGCCCAGGCAGCAGCGCTTGTTCTTACTCCAGCTCAGGGAAGTGAACCAGCAATCCTCGGCCAAGTGCTGTGCTGCAGGGACACGCCTCAGCTACTCCGGAAGGACCAGGCAGGCTCTTGCAGCATCGCTCCAACCTACAGTGAGCTCAAAGTCAGCCCTAGCTCGTTTTCCACCACGGTTCCTGAACTCACCCTGGTTTTTGCTCACGACAAGCCCACGCCAAGCACCATGCTGTACAGTGAAATAGCACGCGGGCAGTAGCAGTCCCTGTCCGAAGGAACACTGCAGCCTGCCCGTGCATCATCTACACAAGTACTGTGGAAACACAGGTGAGACCAGCTAATGACACAGGTCATCAGGGTCTTATGCCAATGGCAGTTCAGTAATTCAGCAGTTGTGGCCCTGTTCCCATCCTGCTGCTCAGTAAGACATTGCCATGTCTGTCTTTTATTTCCCCAGTGCAGATGAGGAAAGAGCTGGTCTTGGAACCTAAGTTTACGCAAGTGCAACACAGGCTGCCACGTCCTGGAACCGAGCCAGAAGCGTAGGACTGGGATGGCAGAACCCTCCTGCAGAGAGGAATACTGTTTTTTGGCCCACTGATGAGTTTGCCCACTCACAGCAACGTTCAGCCTGGACACCAAACTGGTAGGCAGGTAGGGGTGGAATTGTGCAGCGCTGCTGCTCGCTGATCAGCAGCTACCCGGCCCGGTACCGGGGAAGGAGCTGCCACGTGCCTCCCGTTCATCTCAGCAGCTGTGGTAAAACCGCGCTGCAGCAGCAGGGCAGGCAGCCCTGGGAAACCAGATGTTCGCTGAGGATGAGCTGGGAAGGCTAAGAGATGGAGCTGGAAGTGGGCAACTGCACCTAACGCGAAGGACAACGCGAAGTGGGCGCACCGCCGTAAGCAAGGCTGTGCTCAGGTGGGCGGCGCATCCGTAGCGGGAGGTTCCCAGGAGGCAGTTGCAACGCGTGGAGTAAGACAACCCCCATTTCCTGTTTAAAAGATGACCATGTTCAGTGGTTCAGACTGCCACAGCCTAGAGGTGGGAAGCACCCCCTGTTACTCCCTGTAGAAACTCCAGGCGAGCACTCCTGCGTGCCTGCCTTGCTTCTCCTTATTCTCGCCCAGGACTCCCCCAGTGTTTCGGGTGAGGCTGCGCTGGGCTGGCTCACTGCTGCTCAGCTCAAAGCAGACTCCATCTCCTTAGCAAAGTCCTCTCAGCTAATCCACGGTGCTAAACGTGGGCAGCACCTGCTGTAGCCGCTCCGGCTTCTGCCTCACCTGTGCAGTGAGACTGTATGCAGACACCGTTTGTTCAAGCAGGCAGTTAGCAGTGATGAGCAGGTGGCAACCTGTCAGGGCACCTTGTTAAGAGAAGCATCCCAATCTTTAATGATAAAAGTAAGGAGGGCATTTTTAAGCAGTTGGTGAAGCTGAAAACCCCCCTTGTTTTCAGCTGTTTTTTTTTTCAGAAGATGTATATTAAAAAATGTTCAGGTTTTTTTTTTTTTCCTCCATAGGAAAACTAATTGGCTTGTTCTCAGCTTCTTGGAAACTGGGAGTTCAGCCACGTTCTTAAACATAATGCCTGCCTGTGTCACTGCCACCACCCAATTGACACCAGTCATCACGTAAGAGGATGGTGTCTTTGAGCACCTGCCACCCTCCCTCCTCTGCTCCCTCCTTTGCCAGGCACTTTAAAAAAAAATCCCCCAGACCTTCAGAGGCCAAACCGATAAAACCCAAAGCAGTAAAACCCAGTGCTAAGATTCTTCTGTGAGCATCAGTTTAACGTGGTCGCAGGCTGGTGAATAATGCTGAAGCGAGACGGTTGTTTCCCTGCAAGATGACACGGAGCCAGAGCCTCTTCGCCTTCCTCTTAAAAAATAAAATAGGGGGAATATTTATGGGCACGTTTGGGTATAAAACATTGAGAGCAGTAAAAAGGAAAGAAGGCGTTATATGACCATATCCAGTATTTTCTGCAAAGATAATTAACAGCTCTAGGACAGCTAATTTACATGTTAATGAAAGTGCTAGCAGGAAAGCCAATTAAAGTGGATTTATACAAGTCAAATAAAACCTGCTTTATTACTCTCCTTGACTAAGAGAAGTATCTGGCCTTCAGCATTACAGCTGAAGTCCCCGTGCATGGCAAGGTGCCCACTGAAGTCTGAACCCCACAGCTCGCTGGTTCACACCATCAGCGACAGCGCACGCCGTTTGGCCACAGCAAATCAAGGGAAAGGAACGGGCAGTCCAGCTGAAAAGGTTACAGCCAAGCATGAGGAATCTCCTGTCGCCGTGTATCATCTTCCACAGCGGTGCCCAACATCCCGGCCACGTGCTTTGCTGCAGCAGGTGCTTGGGACCTGGGTTCTAGTTTCAATGGTCAGGGGAAGCTAAGCAGGGCCAGGCTGGCTCTGTATGTGGAAAGCCACCCCAGAAAGCCGGGACTGCAGGAGCTGGCCGTTCTGCCCCTCTCGTTCAGGATTAATCCGAGCCCGGCTACATGGTGAAGAGACCAAGCAACCTGAACTAGGGAAGCACAGCACGGCTCTGTCCTCAGCTCTGCTGCCCCTTCTCACTGGGACATCGCCAAAGGAAACCAGTGCTCCCAGCGAGAGCTGTCAGCCTTGAGGGACACATAACGGGTGGCAGGGAGCCGCTGCCCCAGGACGCGTTTCACATTGCGAAATCTTGGAAATCTTCAAACCGTTGGCCCTGGCTGTGAAGCCAGCTGCCAACAATTTTCCAGGTGCACGTTCCTAAGCATCTCTCGTCTTACTTAACCCGAGATACCTTGGCGAGAGACCAACACCGTGCGAGCTGGCCCAGGACACCGTAGTACAGCAACCTGAAGTCACTACAGGCATCCTGGCTATCCAGCTGCACTCGTATTTGGGGGGGAGCTAAGTGGTTCTCCTCAATCCCTGCCCAATGTAGCTTTTTCAGGTGGGTGATTACTGAAACAAGGAGAACCAAGACATCATTTAGAATTTCCACTCTGACAAAACAAGTTTTGTTTTTTTCCTTTTTGTCCAGAATTGACATTTTCACCAGCTGGAAAACTCCTTTCTAGCTAGCTGCTCTGCCTGGCACCACGGAACACAAGGCAGAGGGAAAGCCAGCTGACGCTACCGTAATCACAGCAACTGAAAACTTGATGACTTGCTACTACAAACACCAACGCAGCTACACGAGAGCGCTGGTCAACACGCACGAGAGGGCTGACAGACCCCTCCTAGCCCTCCCCTCCGGTCTCACTATTTCATAGGCTGACAGACTGGTTTGGGTTGGGAGGGACCTTAAAGACCATCTAGTTCCAACCCCCCTGCCATGGGCAGGGACACCTTCCACTAGACCAGGTTGCTCAAAGCCTCATCCAGCCTGGCCTTGAACACTTCCAGGGATGGGGCATCCACAGCTTCTCTGGGCAACCTGTTCCAGTGCCTCACCACCCTCTCTCCATGAAGAATTTTTCCTGATATCCAATCTAAACCTCCCCGCTTTCAATTTAAACCCGTTACCCCTTGTCCTGTCACTACAGGCCCTTGTAAAAAGTCCCCCCCAGCTTCCTTGTAGCCCCTTCAGGTACTGGAAGGTGCTATAAGGTCTCCCCGGAGCCTTCTCTTCTCCAGGGGGCTTCAGCCTTGGATGCCGGAGCGCAGACGGAATACCACTTCTCAGACAAGCCCCCCACACCTAGACATCTGCAGCGGGGCCCCCAGCTGGGTGGGGGTGAGGGCATGGTTTGAGACCTACAAATTTACATAAAGGCACTGTTCTGCATGAGCCCGACACCAGGGAAGCACGAAGGCCTAAGCTGCTCACGGGAGGCAGACATGAATGCTACATGCACCAGACCCCAACTGGCCCTCAACGCCTGCACGTGGTTTAGGAGGCACCGCTGCAAAATCCAAAAGCGCAGCTGAAAAGATGCTCAGTTTGGCGAAACATCGACAAACGGTTGCGCCCCCTGCACCACGCCTCCTGCGGAAGGGGAAGCGTTCCGTTCTGCCAGCGTGAGACAATGGCTACGAAACAACGCGGGTCTGCCTTCACCAACAGCGAACACGAGTCAGGGCAGTCCTTTGGCAGAATGTTCACCTTTAATACGTTTTGTGGCACACTTAGTACATTTTTAAAAACACATTTTGTTACTATAGGCCAAAAAACAATCCCAAAACCACCAAACCCAACAACTCCCCCCCCCCCAAATATTAGTTTTAAAAGTTCCATGTATATACATACAGTTACAACGAGGAGAAAGTTGCCCCGAGTTCCAGTTCCAGTAACAGAACAGATGCAGCTGCTGGGATCAACGTGTCGCGTCACTGATGTGAATCCCCGTCCCTTCAAATCAGTACAAGGTTTGTCCCACTAGTCAGAACCCTCTCTAGTCACAATGAATTCCACATCCCCTCTACTTTGTGAATACAAAGTGGTTTAATATATTTACAGCCTGAAGTTTAAACCACAGGGTAAAAAGGGTAAACCTCTTCAGAAGTTACACCGGCTGTGTTACATTTTCTATCTGAAATACCGCCGTGCAGTCTTCTTACCTACCCCAGCAATAGCAGACCCCTCTCACACAAGGGATGTGTGACCACCTTGTGCAGCTCGGGCAGCACAGCCCGACGGTCATGGCCTATGCTTGTTTTCTGAGGGGGTTGGGGGTGGAAAGGAATGAAGGAAAGAGACCGCAAGTAGACTAGGCTGCTTTTAACTACATTGCAAACTATCTAAAACATTAAAGTGACTGAGCACTGCCCTCCTGCCCAAAAAAAGACCCCAACCCCCTTGTTTCTCATCAGTCCTGTTAAGGTATCCTTACCATAAACACAAACTGAAGTAAGAGGACACTGCTGTTTTTTTCTGGATCTACACCAATAAACACGCTGGTGCCTCCAGAAACCAAAACATCTGGGATCTCCTGCATTTTCCAGTGGGCCTTACGATCACCTGAATGTTTGCCTGCTTTACTTTTTCTCCGCCTGAGCTCCAAACTCTAAGCATCCGCATTCTTGGTCAGGGCTGACATTGGTCTTATTCCACTGGAGCATTTTCAGTGCTGCTCTTTAATTCGGCTAAAGAAAACGTTTCTGAGGGAGCAGCACATCTGTGCGAGACAACCCACCGACCTACCTCTTCCTCATGTGGAGGAGAGATGCCGCGTTTGCCCAGATATCCTGGGCACTCTCCATTAGCCTAGCTGTGTTGTTCCAGAGGGATATCGGTACGGTCTCTTCCACTGAACCCCATCCCCTCCCAGCCAAATGGCCGGGAATTCACAGGCATTCTGTCGACAGGTCGCAGTCACTCTAAGCCAACACCCAGTTTCCTCTTTGCCAAGTTTACAGGGCTTGAGTTTGCGCTTGTCTTGAACGTGTTTTGGAAACACGCTGGAGAGGTGTCCGAGTTGGGGATGGACCGAGGAAGTACTGTCAGCAGCAGATACTCTCGACATAGCATCTTTGTAGTTCTGCAGATCCCCTAACGTGCGTTAGGGGAACTCGCTGTGTTACACCAAATGGAGGAAGTAAGCAGCCGAGGATGCTGAGTCTCCAAACTCAGTCTCCAAGTTCTTGGGCTAAAACATCCTGAATGAACTTCAGCGTATGTTGGTACAGGAAAGCATCCTTCTTCTTTGGCTTACAAATATTCAGATGGTTGACATCCACTGGAATAAGGTCTCCGATTCCTAAGTCTGGGAGGGGGAAAAAAACAAAAGAAGAAAACCAGTACTAACGTTCATAAGATCAGCTGGAGTGAAAAGCTCGCCTTGCACTAGCACTTTCAAAAGCAACTTCTCCTGTCTTCAGCTGAACTGTTTTGTCTTCGCTGTTCTGTCGTGTGCTGAAGCACCAGTTCACACTGTCACAGTCAGGCAGAGCTATACATGGCTACAAAACCCCCAGTGGTAAACCATCAGGGCAGAGTTCTGCTGTCTTGATTGGGAACACACAAATGCACACGTCTCCATACAGACAACCCCGAAGAATCCAAACTTCATTTCCCAGCACCGTACTGGCAGCCAAGTCCCGACTGGAGTTTAAGCACTGCCATGAGCAGGGACAGGGTTTAACCCAGGGTTATCTAGATTCCGATCACCACTAATTCCCCATATTCCTTATAAAGTACTTTGATATGGAGATTAAAAATGAGGGACTAGAATGAACCTGAAGTGTGCCACAAATAAATACACAACATTTCCGAGGAAATGAAAAATTTACATTGCTTAATTGCGGGATACAAGCATTCCATTTTCAGCTACTGATTCTGTAAGTCCTGCGTTTTGCTGGGAACTCTGTATCCTTAGCCATGTAAAATGACAGTAGGGCAGGAGGCAGAGGTGCTTTCATGTGCCTAAGCACAAGTGTAAGAAAGAGCGCGTGTGCTGCCTGTCTGCCTGGGCTTGCACAGAGCGAGTGGCTTGACACTGAGCCGTCACGGGCCCTCTCCTGGGCTTTTGAGAGCTCACGTCCCGCACCGTCTCCTCGCCAGTAAAACTGCATCAGCAACATTTTTGCAAACAATTGCTCTTTGAGAAGACATACTGAAACAGTATTGCTAACTATCCACTGAGGAGAGCAGGGCCCTATATAGTCTGCTTTTTTCACAGCGACTAACCTTGCATTTGACCTACTGGATTTAGCTGGTGGAAAGCCTGAGCTAAAACCCAAAGCCATACCTTCTCTTTCAGGCCTTCCAAGCACCTTGGGCAGTGCAGAAGGGGGTTTTGCTCAGGGAAAAACCTGAAAATGTCAGTCTTAAAGCAATTCTTTATGTTGAACACCCAAAAAACAGAGAAAGCACTGTCTGGTGTTCCCTTCTCCTACAGAAGGCAAAAAGATGGAAGGAGGGAACTCTTCAGGAGGCAAACTCTACTCCTTGAGTACCTGAGAGATGGGATATAAAGGATCCTTAACACTGAAAAACAGCTTTGTGACTTTTTCCTTCCATTGGCACTTTGCTAATTTTCCTTCTTATTTTTTAAAGGAGGAAATAGCTGGAATTTGCGGGACCATCTGAAACCCGATTCAGCCGACTTCTACAAGGATAAACAACACTTGCTCACAATCAGAAAGGCAAGGACAACCACCATGTAACATCAGCCCAGGGTCTACCCTGCTTTTTTTCCATACGCAGGTGTTAGCAGCATTTAGAAAAATCAAACCGAACGATCGCTATTCTGAAACACAAATGTAGCTGCCTCTGATTGCAGCAGGAGACTGTAGCTTAAACTCCACCAAAAGTTTAAAAAAAAAAAAAACCAAACCACAACGTAACAGATGTATTTTTCTAGGTCTTTCTACCACAGCAGTTATCTTCCTTCCTCATATTGATGCTCACATGAACACGTACACAATGAAACACATTAAATGGCTTTTGGACTCACTTGCTGATTCCAGAGGTACGACGTGGAGCTTTATCATGCTGCCTATGTGTGTTGGCAAGGTTTCTGCAAAACTCAGCACTGAAAATTTCTTATCTTTGGCAAAAGACAGGAAGTCATCGTTCAGCTCTTTCAGGGCAGGAGAATCTAAGGAAGAGCAACATATTTTTTTGCAGTGCGATCTTAAACATCAAGATTACAGCATCTGTCTGGCAAGACTGCATTCCTAAAGAGATGCTCTGGAAAAATTAATACTCCAGTCAAAGGAGTAGCATTTTGTCTGTAATCCTTTTTTCTAGCTATCATATGCAACGACTGTTTGTTTCTGCAGAGCATGGAATTTGTGTAGAAGAGCCTAAAGTCCAGCACTTGTTGAGTTACTACATTCCTAAACGGCCCACACTATATACCTTGTTCTATAACCTTGTTCTGACTCGCGTTTCTCCCCACACACACACCTCTTCAATCACATGAAACAGTTACTCAGAGTTACTTACACTCATTCAATACACAACCCAAAGCATAAAAAGGGAGGTGCTTGGTTTTTATCCAGCTTTTTCTGACAGCACAATAAAAAAGCAGCATCATGAAAAGATTAGCATAGATCCCCGCTGTTAAGTAGGAGCAAAGCGAGCGTACCCTTGCTGAGTTCTTTAACCTCCACAGACGGAAAGAGAAGATATCTGGCATTTATAGAATATTCAGCCAGCTGGGAACCATGGTGCGGTACGCTATAAAATATGATTCCTCTGGTGTTGTTTACAATTTTACCCATTTCTGGATTCTTGGAAGCATCCACCAGCATCTTTTTGACTAGAAGACCTGGCAATTGGAAACTGAATTAATGCAGGGATTTAAACCACCGTGAAAATCACAATCGTGCTATATTGTCCATGAAACAACTAACCATATTCTTGCCTCAGTTGATTAGTCCTTAGTTTGTCAAATATGTAAGATTACGATGTGAAAAAAACCCCAACCAACCAAACAAAACCTGAGGAGGCATTAAAATAAAATGTCAATGAATGATGCAAATCCAATTGTGGTTTGCTTTAAGTGTTGCTAATGACTTTTACTATATGCCTGATCGTAGAGAAAATTTTGCCTCTGGATTCCCATTTACAGGGATTTCAACTCATTGATTTTCGTGTTTTTAAAATCAACACAGTAACAAACCAAACGGCAATAAAAATCCTTGCAAAAGGCCCGTGCTACCGCATCTAACGCATTAAGAAAGTGCAAGTCTGTTTGGCAGGTTAGGTGTCTGCAAACCGTTCAGGTAAACTCTTCTGAACGACTGCAGTTCAGACTGAACTTGGTTAGCAGCTTCTGCTGAGATACAGCGGCCGATACGTATGTCGAACAGGCCACGTGCTTACCCCCCATGCTATGTGATACCCACACCAGAGGTCTGTCTCCGATCCCAGCGGCTCTGAGCTTGTCGAGAAGCTCATTGCTCCGGAAAGCAATAGACTTCCTGCAAAGAAAGAAAACAAACCCAAGCACGATGAAGCATGACAGGTTAAAAGGAAATGTTAGAACGAATTCTCACTGCTGCACGTTTATAAAGATGAATTAGGTTCACAAGTCATTAATTAGTTAATTATTGTCGCTGCATTGAAAAACCTTTGCCAAGGACTTCTGTAAAGTTGGCGTCACAAGGACAACAGGAGTTGGGCCAAAGTCTGCTTCTTGATCTTGCTGGACAGTTTCATTGTCATTTCACTCACCGCTCACTTCCTTCAGCTTTAGTTCCACAGATTTCTTTATGGGTTTTTTGACTGTTTCATTTGCACATTGTAACAAAGTTACGTTTTCATGTTATGAAAGCATTGTCAACGCCTAATGACCTTTATCCCCTGAAACATGAATAAACCTCATGTCTGACAAAAATGGCCTTGGCTAAACAGTGCTCAAAATGTGCAGCAATGTACAGGAAACTCAATAACTAAATGCCCGACCAACCAATACATTAAAAAAAAAAAACAATCACAGATAATATCTGTTACACTTTCCAGACAATAATCTCCAAATGTACTGGAACAGTAGAGCAGCCCAGTGATCTCCACTTTATAAACGAACAGACTGAGCTCTGGAAAGGATAAGCTACACGTTAAAGGTTGAAAACAAACCTATGGTACAACTGAAAGCGAACCAATGCCAATTCCCAATCTTAGCTTTGAAGTGCAACATTGTTACTCCTTGCAGTGTGACAAGAATCAAGCACAGAAGACCCTTGGATAATGGAAAAATCAGGATATTGGGGCAACCACTGTGCAAAGTCCAGTTCGCTACATCGCTATTGGTTCTCGGCGTTCTCACTAGAAATTGCTCTGATAACACCTATTAAAAGGATACTCAGATGTATCTTTTCAGCTGAACAATAGGCTTTAGGATAGCTGAGGGACGTAAAAATACCCTTTTGAGCCAGTGAATGAGCTTATACACTTAAAGCAGTCAGAGCGTTGCGATTCTACTGCTACATCTTTCTTCCTGCTAGTTAAAAATGTCTTGAATCTCTTTCATTTTTTATTAACCGTATCAAATTGTAAAATAATCAAATGCTACACTTGGGTGACCATAAATAGCAGGTAATACAGTTCTCTATTTCATCATGAAAAAGACATTATATTTAAATAAAGAAATGTATGTGTACTTATTTTTCAAAATTTCTTTCATTATACTTACTCCAGACACAGGGAAAAAAGTTCTCTTTGTGAGGTAACCACCGACATGTTTTTTGCTGACACTGTTCTGCCTGATTTCAAACAGGCATGTTAACAGCCCTGTCTCCCTTATTTTTTCCCTGCTTACATGCCGGAACAGAGTGTAAGAATTTGGGAAGTTGCCGCAAGTACTTCTCCGAAAGACTAAAAAGCTCGAGTACACCACGAGTGTGCCTAATGCTTTTCCAAGCTTGATTTGCAAATGCAACAGGCAAAGTCAAATTCACTGTTTCGCACTAGGTGATCCCAAGGATCGGCTTTACAGGTCTCCCTCCTGCCCCCTCTCCAAACTGCAGACACTTCATTTGTTACCTGTGAGCCTCAACAGGACATTTGGCTTTCCAGTCACTCAAATGGGTGTCATATTCCACAGATATGATCCTAAGGGCGGGACAGTCTGAAGCCAGCCACGTCTAAATTGAAGAAAAACAAAAACCAAAGGAGCTTATAACTCAAGTACTTAAACTCTTGCAAACAATTTGTCAGCAATGGAGCCAAGATGTTACTAATGGGACAATATCCAGCAAGATTTCTGCTCCTCAGTTAATCCCTAAACACATCTTACACCTAGACTATTATTCTTTAATTACATGCTGGCAAACCCTAGCCCGTTCCCCAGCCACAAAGTAGGCAATGATTGGGGATGGATTACTAACTCGTGCATTCCCGGCTCCCTCTCCTGGGTGAAACAGGAATTACCAAGATTTCCAACAGGACCGATCAGTTTAAATTTTACAGGGGTACTTTGGTGGCTATAGCAATGCCAGCTGCTTGAAGCTGTAATTATTTACTGACCAATAATATTTAAGCAGCAATCTGCGAATACCGAGGTACTCAGACACCTGTGTAAAAAAGCAAATTTATTTTAAAATGCAATCTTATGTATCTTTTTCTCAGCAATAAAATTTCATTAAAAAAAAGCAAGCAAGCAGGAGGAAAGCAGCCATCACCCCCTCTTTCACCGGCAGAAGGATGGTGAGAGCATTCGGTGTAGCAGGGATTTTCCTTTGCAAGAACAACCTGCTCAAAACTTCAGCTTGCTAACGAAAATGTATCAGGAACTTGGAAAGTGCTACTTGTATAAGAGATTTAAAGTACTTTGATTCAAAACAGACAGCTGCCAGCCAGTGTAATTCTAGATCCTCTGGACAGCTCTCATTAAGGAGAGAACAGCAGCTGCATGTGAAACGTCAATGCCTCTTTACCTTTGGCCAGCACTGGCTGTAGTCCTCTTCCTCTTCCGAAGCCTTTTTATCCAAACGCCGGTCGATGTCTTGCTGTCGCCAGGTTTTAAATGCTGCTCCCAAAAGACCATGGACAAAAAGGATGTCTGCTCTGATGGGCTGACTGATACAGAAAAAGGAATTTTTAAGAGACGCAAGGTACATATTCTTTTATCAAATTAAATTTACACAGAACTTTTAACCTAAGGGATGCCAAAATGCTATCTTTAACACTACACGTGACATCTTACCTTACGGACCATAGTTCATGACAAATCATGGTATTTCAAAGAGGATACTCAGATCAAGACAAAAAAACAGGGATCCACCCAAAATAGAAAGATATAAAAAAAAATATGGGAAATACCAACCTCGCACGTATTTTTCTCTAAAACCACCACTCTCTCCACCTACTCTTAATGCAGCTTGGTAGTTCCAGCTTTATCATCAAATCAGGTTTTCACTGTAACCTGATCAAGACCGATGACTCAGGGAATAGTTGCTATGAAGCGACATACCACACCGGGGACTGCTCCAGTCCCAGATAGACAAGCACTGCTAAAAGCAGCCAAAGCTGCAAATCCACTGCATCTTAGGCCAGCGTGTGCTGCCGCCAGCAGAACAATCACCAGGCACCATATCCCACGACAGCCAGAGCAAAGGTCACATGGCTGCCATGCACGCAAAGAAGTAATTCATCTCACGACTTGTGTCTGGATTTTTTCAGGTAACACAGTAATACTCTTTTCATGGCGATGGGCTGTTTCCTAGCACTTCTGGGGTTCTCCAGTTTGAGAGCCCAGATTCAGTCCTCTCAGAACTCCAGAGAACAGGTGGAGCAGGTGAAATCAGCACAGCAGCACTCTGATATCCACTCTTCCCAAGAGTGTAACAAGTAACTCAAAAGTACAGGATGTACAGTATCTCCTCCTGCTTTACCTGCTACGATACTGTGGATGTAAGACGTACACGCCATCTGGATACTTTTCATGCACTGTATCCCTGTCTAGGTTAGCCAAAGCTCTGGAAGCATGAGAAGACTGAATGACATGTGGAGATTTCATTACTTCGGCGAGTACAGAAACCCAACCTACGTTGGAAAAACAAAGTGACAGGTTAACGGCTGAGAAAGATCATCCAAACAAAAGAATGCAGACACATCATCATTCAAAGTATACTTGTGAAAATGGAGTTAAAACCTAAGAATGGTAACATCAGAACAAAGTGTTTCAATCCACTCTCTTTACCGCAGACAAGTTCATAAATAAAACCTGGGAAGAATTCGAAAAGAGATTTTCAAATGGAGAGAGATTTGAAAAGGAAGAAACGGTTTACTGAAAGAGTACTGTTTCAGATTCATGCACAATACATTGCTGCCGGTACAGGCATTGTTTAAATGCAAGTACTTTCAAGAACAGCCTTTTTTTTTCTTTTAAATTATGTACTTCAATTACATTTCTAAGCAGAACAGATGTTGACTGCTGTGCACGTTCTCCTTAGGAATACTCCTATCTAAAACCTATTTTCAGTTCCCCAGATACAATGAAAGACTGCCAAGCTACTCTGATTAAAACCAGCAAGGTCTTCGGTTCTTTATTTCTCTTAAATGAGCCAAGATGAAGGGTCAAAAACAGTGTTCAAAATCCTCCTGCCCCCTTGACACCACTTCATAGCTGCTACATGGTGCATCATTGCTTTTCTTTCTCTTCCAGAGCCAGCAGTTTTGGCAAAGAGCAAATCTTGGAGATTCTCTCTTCTTATGCACCATCCAGCAACCCAAGGGAAGTCTTATCAACCCTTGACCAGCTGCAACTGCTCATCCCTCAAGTCCAGTTCACTGCCTAAAATTCTGTTTGTACTGGGAGCTCTGCCCCAGGGAGCTGCTGACTCTTCCATTACAATCTCTTCCTCTATACCTATGGTTTTGGCAGTCATCGTAACAATGTAAGAATGGTGCTAGAGATCAGACCAAAGGCCTTCATAGGCTGCTTTCTCCAAAAGTGAGCAGTAACGGAAGTTGTGGAACAATAAAAGAATAAAAGAAAGGGCAAGTGCATAGTGCTGATTCTAAACTACACCCCAGCAGTTTTCTACAATCAACGTGGCTTTTGTGTGTAGAGCTTTATAGAATTTTCTTTCAATTAATTTTTCTAATCACTTTTTGAAGCTTTGTAAGTCTTCAGCAACCACAATGTTTTGTGGCAAGTTCCAGTTTGGTCATGCGCTGTGCAGAAAAGATATTTATTTGTTCTGCCTCTTGATAACTTAACGTACAAGAACCGTCGGTCTTGTGTTACGAGAAACAGCAGATGACCGTTCACTCTTTACCTTCTCTACCCCAGTGAGGATTATTTATAAATCTCCATCATATTCTCCTTCAGTTCTTTTTCCAAACTAAGTGTCTTAGTCTACCCATCTGTTCTTTCTACCACAGCCATTCCAGATTTTTAATCATCCTCAAGGTCTTTCCCTGTGCTCCTTCTCCTTTTTGCAACAAGGACATTAAAAGCAAGGCAGACACCAGCTGGGATGTACACAACAGCATATTTTCTTTTTTCTGGGTCTTTTGTTTGTTTGTTTCTGGTATGTCTGTTTGTTTGGGGGTTTGTGTTTTGTCTTGTTGTTTGATTTTTTTTTTTTAATTTCTGTTCTAATAAAATATTGGGAATTATTTATTTGGTACAGAACTAGAAGAACTAATTTCATTCTGATATTTAGGGTCTATTAAAAACGGGGCATCAGAGCAAGGCTTAGCAGAAGTTACTAGCTTAACATGATACAAGGGAAGGCAGAAAAGCAATGTTTCACTTTATGCTAAAAGGTAAGGACTACAAGTTGATCTGTTCCTTAGTTGTAAGACTAAAACACAGTTAATCCAAAAAAAATTAATCTACAAGGTAGATGATCTGTAAGAGTAGGAAACAAAAAAGATTTTTGCCAGTAACGTGAACCAAAAGTTGAATTTTCACCATTTTTCAGACATAGAACACCTCTGTAGCACTGCCACAGACTGGCTAAACAGCATACAGGAGTTCTTCATCAACACTATCTACACTGTTTGTATTTTCTGTATTTAAAAACACCCCCACCACCACCAGCTCCCCACCCCCAGATATAAAAACATGCCAAGTCTCTTGCATTTTACAAAAGCACCGAATCCTCTGAATATTTCAGAATAGAAATTTGGCGCCCAACCTGCTTGCACTTGCTTTCCTTTTACCTGCACGTACTATGGATGAATGAAGACGTTCATCCAAAGCCATATTGCCAATAATGCGAATTATGTTCCTCTGTATTTTTGCTGAATCTTTACGCAGCTGGTATATTCTCTGTAGTAGCTGAAGGCCTCCTTTAGCTTCAATTTTATCACAGTGAGAAGAAACCTAGCATCATACGGTAAATACAGTGACAGTAAGTAGATGTTCTGTAAAAGGTTCTTTGAGGTGGTGTTAATTCACAGATTAGGGAATTTTAAAGAGCTGATACGATGCAGAGGCTTTATTACACAGAAATACTTATTAATACAGAATTTATTATGCCATAGTTGAAGAGGACGTAAATATTTCAATATTGTAAATGCATGATTTCTACAGATTTACAACCTGAAAGATGCTGAGTACCATCACTCCACACTCCTCCACATCTGAGGGAGATGAGATTGCTCTCCACCTGGCATGATCAAATTTAACTACAGTTCAAGAGTCTGAACAGAACAATTGTCTGCATTTGGTCAAGCACTGTCTCAGCCAGAGCCACTTGTATTCCTGTTCCCAACCTAAAATGCAATCATTATATTCCCTTCTATTTCCAAACAGTACAGCTATCATATTAAGGGCAACAATAGATTCTAGTCCAAGCAGATGAATATGGACTAATTAGCTGCAGCGTCAACTAACAAGACTGGCCAAATGATTGTAACTGGAATGTGCTTTCTACAGTGCTTAAAAATGTGTGGAAGTCATGGAGCTGCTGATGCCCTCACGCTGTGGCTTTCAACAAAGACCAACACATGTTCGGAGTGAATACAGTCACAGCTTGTTTAAACTCAAAAATCTGGAATATAACAAAGTTTTTAAAAATATATTTTACAGGGAAACTTACAGCAGCTAATTAGAAACACTGACAGGACTTACATACACTTCCCATGAGAAAAAGAATGAGATTGTTATGCTGGTTTCCAATTCACATCTGTCTCAGTTGTCTGAGATTTACAGAAGGGGCGAGGGGTAGGAGACAAGGAAATGGCAACTCCTTCCCAATATATGAGAAAGTATTAGAAAGGAATGTTTATAAATGTAGCTTTTCAGTTCCAGTTTAAAGGACAAATTACCTTAGAATGCTGCACTAAAGCTTGCAAGCAAAAGAGTTCCACTGTCTCTGAAGGGATTTTACTCAATGTTTCACAATATGGAAGTCCATTTCCTCCAAAACACCATAAGCCTCCCTGAAATGAGAATCAGTACAAATTACACCACATTCCAAATGGCTACATAAAATAAGCATTTCTAAACTGAAATGTTACATGTGTAACGATCTATAGAAATTGCTATAAAGAGTTCACAGCATGCATGCATTTTTCAAAATGTACAAATTACACAACAGTACACCATAAAAATATCTACTATTTTTAACTGAAAATATTAAATAGATTTTCAGTCAGTAGCCTCCATAGTCTATTAACTCCAAAACATTCAATAAAGGAGGAAAATGTAGGCTTTTCATTTTGTTAACAAATGTCTTCTTAAGATTGTTTGCTTAAGCAAAAAAACGTAAGAATCAGACTACATCTAGACTTCCATCGTTGCAAACATGAGAAGGGAAGGAAAAAAGGTCTTCAGCATGTAGCATAGTCCCTGAAGACCAAACTGTCTTAATCGTGCAGTAGCAAGACCAGCATAACAACAGTGAAGAGCAGTTTTCTAGAGCAGTGTGATTATCAAAATGCCCCCAAGTGTGGTGTCTTAGCAAAGCTCCTTTTGTATAGCTAGAGCTCTGGGTGTGAAAAAAAATAAAGGAGTCAGTGTAAAAACATTACAGATAATTGTGTCATAGGAAATTGCACCCTGAAATACCTAAATAAAGCCTGTCAGGCATCATTATTAAAATATGACAGTATTTTTTATTGTTGCACCTTACAAAAAATAATCATTCCCAATCACAACTTTTTAGTAATTAAATAAAATGCACAAGAGAGTGGATGACACTGGCATTTATCAATCAAATTATTATTTTTGAGCAATAACAGCCACTTTAAAGGATGTTCTTAAAGCCACTTAGGAAGTTGGTGGACTGAACTGAAGAATTCCAAAGTTCCAAGTCCAAACAGACAACTACACTGTTCCAATTCTAGTTTTGGCACCATCGACGTGTTACATGTAGGCATGTTCTGTGTCATGTAACAGAGCTTACTACTTAAGGGGCAATAACAACTTATCAGTTTACTGGTAAGACTTAAAAGAGGTTTAATCATCTCAGCGGTAAAAGAACATTCAAACAATGATAAGATAAAATGTGAAAAAAACATTTTATGAGCACTGGGAGGGGAAGGAAAGGTTCTGGACAAAATGTTGAAATATCCACTTTATGGGAAGGCTTGTAAGAAAACAATCACAGAATCATTTAGGTTGTAAAAAGACCTTTAAGATCCTCGGGTTCAACCATAAACCTAACACTGCCAAGTCCTCCACTAAACGATGTCCCTAAACGCCACATCTGCACGTCTCAAGTATCTCTAGGGATGGTGACTCCACCTCCCTGGGCAGCCCGTTCCAATGCCTGACAGCCCTTTCAGTGATAAAATTTTTCCTAATATACAAACTAAACCCCTCCTGGTGCAACTTGAGGCCGTTGCCTCTTGTCCTATCACTTGTCACTTGGGAGAAGAGACTGACACCAACAAGAGATTTTACTTATGTTGTACTTAAGAGTGACACAAGATATTTCACCTACGCTGTACGATCACAAAGTCTCTGTATTTCTCTGCCTCTTACAATGCTCTAAAATATTGAAATAGGTTTGTGTCTGAGCTCTGCAGGAACAAAGAACCCAGACAGTACTGTTCTGGAGGTGGGAACTCACCCTTTGTGCAGCGAGAGTCTGACTACTTTCACGTAAAGCAAGAGATGTGAAGTACTGGACGCATGGATCAAGACCAGTCTGAGGTAAAGACACTAACAACAAGCGAAGTTCATCTTCTATGGGATAATCCTGTGAGAAGGAAGCACAAATAGCTCTTAGCTCTGCTCAAGGCATGAAGCAAGACACTACTGCAAAAAAATACTAGTAAAAACCACAGACAACACTTCTTTTAATATTTTATCTTCAAAATATTAATATAGATATTTATTTAATAATCTAGAGTAGGTGACAGGAAAATAGGTTCAAGAAAGTAATTTTATTTGCCGCAGTCATGGAAGTTGCAGTTATTCCAATCTTTGCTACAATCAGAGATGGAGGCGTATCTGATGTGCAACACTTGCTGCCACAATTATTTGCTTCAACTTCCTAAGCAAGCAGATTGGGAGCTCTGAGCTTCAATCACCCAGCAGTCATACTGCTGTCAAAATAAAGTATATACACAACCATATACTTTAGTACTTCAGGACTTGCAGGTACAGATTCCTCATCACGTGATGTTACAGAGATAAGAAACCAAAAAGCGAGAATACCACTGGCTTTCAACATTTTGTCTGTTAAGACCTACAGGCATTCTCTGACAGGGGCTCTGGCCAGCATTCACTATTAGCATTACAAAAGACCTCTTATATTACACTTTCTGTGACAATTCTGTTTACTGAAGAGGACGATGTGATGACATGATTGCTCAAACCATCATATGATGGATACACATATAGAGAGAATACACATACACACTTACTAACTGACATAAAACAAGGCCAAATCTACCCAATACGGATTTGTTGGTACCCAAGGGCTCCCAATAAAGAGCTGGGCCTACAGCAGAAAGAAAACAAGGCTGTAGATCTTACTCTAAGTAAGGAGGATGGGGAGGAGCCACATCTCCACCTCTCAGTCTCTAGAGGTATTTGTGAGTTTAAGACAGATTAAAGCTGTTCTAGATGTTACATATTTGCTTATCCAATTAATTCTCAGTTACTGTACTGAGGTGTAATGCATTTCAACAGCTAAAATCATACATATTGAATTTTCTGTTGGAATACTATTCAATTAAACATAACAAGTATTGTGATAACTGAAGTTAATTAAAACATAGTTAATAATAACAGTAAAGCTCACCTCCAAATGCTTTCTATAACCTCTAAATTCACACATAAGTAGATTGAGATGTCAAAAGGAGAAGACAGCAGAATTTTTAGTGAAAGACAGTGAGTATGTCTACATTAGCGATTAAATGAGCTGGAAAAATTTTTCCGGGCAGTGAATCTGCTTTGGATCTGCACTTGGGAGTCAGTGGTGCACTCAAAATGCTCTCCCTACTTGTATAATCAAGGTTAAAGCTGCGTGCCAGAGCACTACGTAGAGCACCACACTAGCGGTGAGGATGCAAAGGTCTCCAGGAGTGCCCTCCATGTGAAGGGTTCTGCCAGTATCGTCAAGGCAACCTAGGGTGACTCTGCCTAAGACAGCTCTGCACTGCTGGTTAGGTACAGACACTTGCATCAGGGTGGTAAACGGCTCAGACGTTACGCTGATAAGTGCGTCATGTGGACATAGAGTCCAAGAACAGTAATTGACCAACCCTCCCTCCTCCTTACTCCTTTCCATCATGCTATTCACTAATGCAGATATACCCCAGAGGTGTATCATTATCTTATAGATTTGTATTTTTATCTTAATTATAGTACCCACTAGTTACTTCAGAACTCCACATTAGTATGGTTACCAACAACGAAAGAACTAAAAGCAAATAAGTACGCAAAAATCATCTAATACCTACTTTTTATTTACTTACGTTCTTTATTTTTGGCAATGGTGGTGGAGGCAGGAAAAAGCGAAGGTCAGTATCTTTGGATCGAGCCAAACCTATAGCGGTCCTTTGATCACAGGTTTGGGCAACTGTACCATACTGATAATCTGTAGTACAAGAACCTCAGTGTTAGGGTCAAAACTAACCTTAAATTCACAGATTCACAGAGTGGTAGGGGTTGGAAGGGACCTCTAGAGACCATCTACTCCAACCCCCCTGCCAGAGCAGGATCACCTGGAGTAGATCGCACAGGAACAAGTCTAGGCGGCTGTTGACAGTCTCCAGAGAAGGAGACTCCACCACCTCCCTGGGCAGCCTGTTCCGTGCTCTGTCACCCTCACAGGGAAGAAGGATTTCCTCCTGTTCATGTTGAACCTTGTCTTTTCCAGTTTATGGCCATTGCCCCTAGTCCTGTCACTGGACACCACTGAGAAGAGCCTGGCCCCATCCCCCTGACACCCACCATTTAGATATTTATAAGCGTTTTAAATATAGTTTCTGATCTACTTTGTTAATATACTTGAAAAACAGAATCACCTCTCTGCAATCTACTTAAAAAAGATCTGATTTTGTAATCACTAACTCCAACAGACAAATATTGCAGCTGTTAGACCAGCACTACATTGAACTGAAGACACCTGGGCACTAATTGTTCATTATAGACCAGTTTGATAAAGGCCCTCAGATATAAGTTGAGCACAAAAAAAATCCAATGTTCAGTATTACCACTGTGGAGTACAAGGACTACACACCAAAGCTTAATCTCCTGTGCTTGAGTTAATATTTGGAACAATGCAAGCATACGCATGGTTTTTTTTCTGCACACAGTATTAAAAACCGTAGCCTTAAATCCAAATGCTGCCAAGGCAGACACCTGATTTTACATGATACAAAAGCTACGTTTGAATGAAACTTGAAAGTCACAAAATCAGGCGATCTTGATTGCCTCAGAAAAGGCAGCATAGCACCACAGTAGAGTTTGAGAGTAGCCCTCCCTTACTGAATCATAGAATCATTTAGGTTGGAAAAGACCTTTAAGATCACCAAGTCCAACCACAAACCTAACACTACCAAGTCCACCACTGACCACGCCCCATCTACACGTCTCTTAAATACCTCCAGGGACGGTGACTCAACCACTTCCTTGGGCAGCCCATTCCAATGCCTGACAGCCCTTTCAGTGAAGAAATTTTTCCCAATATCCAATCTAAACCTCCCCTGGCACAACTTGAGGCCATTTCCTCTTGTCCTATCGCTTGCTACTTGGGACAAGAGACCACCACCCACTTTGCTACAACCTCCTTTCAGGTAGCTGTAGAGAGCAATAAGGTCTCCCCTGAGACTCCTCCAGGCTAAACAACCCCAGTTCCCTCAGCTGGTCCTCACAGGACTTGTTCCCCAGACCCTTCCCCAGCTCCGCTGCCCTTTGGACACACTCCAGCACTGAAGCAAAACTGAACAGAGTATTTTGGGGTGCAGCCTCACCAGTGCCCAGTACAGCAGGACAATCACAATCAAAGAATAATTAGTGTCTGCAAAACATCCAAGTGCTACAGCAATGAGCACTACAGAGAAAAGGAGATAACAAAAAGCAACCAGTTTCCCCAGTACTGGCTATCTTGTGCACTGAGATCACCTGCTAACAGATAGCACTCTCCCACAAACACAGACAGTACACACAGCTACAGTGTTGGTATGTCCTAGCTTTCCAATGTTTTCAAGCACAGCATTTTGATGTAAACTGCTTGGGGTAATTGATTAGAATTATACAGAGGCAATCTGAAACAAGCTAAATCCTGTGGCGTGGAATTGCACTGGAAGAACGAGAGGCCCTTAACTGACTGCACTAGCGGTAAAATGGGTCAAGATTGGAGTGCCTTCTAGCTTATATGGACTAGGGGTGGAGGGGGGAGGAGGACACAGACACACACCCCCTCCTACTTTTACTTTGGGCTTCAAGGATATTCACTGCTAGAGGAACAGGGAGGACTTATTACTATTGAATAATAACAACTGGGATGGAAAATGGCTTACAAACAGCGTTTGCACATACAAGCCCTCTGCCTGATTTTCCATTGCTACCTATTGGCTCCTAAGCAATATTTATTAACTGAACCGTGGCCTTAAACCCACTCCCCTTACAGAGCCTTGCAGAAATCGCTGCCAGAACTAATGACCTCGTTAGCAGTCTCAACAGAAAAGCTAGAGAACCAATGAAAGCAAACTGCTCTCCCACACCACAGCAGTGGCTGCGATTCTCTGCTGGGGAAACAGAGAGAGGCCAGCGCTGCAGATACACGCTCTGTACCAGGGTATTAGGAAAGAGCTGCTTGAAAGGTAGATAAAACCTCCACATTTTAGACCAAATTTCGGAGCGTATTTACACTCCTTGCTGCTGCTAGCCTTTTCTCACATTGGTAGCAGACTACAACAGCTAACTGAGACTTTGTCACGGTTCTGAGATGAATTAGGCTGCATCAGCATACGTTACCATGCCAGTGCTTGTTCACCAACTCCTGTACAGCCTGCAGTCGGACCGCTTTGTCTTCTGACTGACTTCTCTTTAAGAGGAGCCATAAGGCACATTCATGATCTTCTCCATCAAATGTACTGAATTGTTCTTTTAGCAGGAAACAAATAAAACTCAAGCTATTATTAATGAGCATTTAAACTGTCACGTTTCTTTTCTTAGAGTAAAAAGAAAAAAACAAAAACAACAACAACAAAAGCCCACCCCTGTTTCTTGTTTGTTTTAATATTTGAATATTAGTCATTAACAGTAATTTGGAGTATAATGTTTTAATATTAAATCAGTAAAACAAACAATGATGGAATGGCATTAGTGAAACGCTGATCTGTACACTAATAGGATGGTCTTGATACATTTTAGTGGCACCAAGCTGATATTCCATGTTACACATGCGCACCCTGGCTGGTGCTCACCAACCAGAATTGCCAGCTCCTGCTAGGAGCTGGCCATGATGAGCAACTCCTGAAGCTCTGACCTTGAACAATTAATTTCATAGCACCCCAGTGGAGGTACATATTGTTATAACCGTTTAAGAGGTAGTTAAACAAGAACAGATAGTATGCCTCAGGAGCAGTTTCCTATTGGAACTGAAATTCTTATTTTATATTATTTCAAAAAGCAGTGACACTCTTACAAAAAGGCCTTGCAGCTCTCAGTTAATACCAGCAATTCTGATGACAGCATAACATACTTTTCTAAAATGAAATTTTGAGAGTATTTCATCCCCCAAACACCTTTCATACACAAAGCTGGTATCAAATGTTAACCTGGTATCTTAAGCTTCAAGTTTCTTGTGAAACAGGAAAAAAAAATCTCTTCTTAACCATCACTTTCATTAACGTAAAGAAAAGGAATGGTTTTATTACAAAGAAAATATACTAATATTCTATATTAATACAGGAAATTGTAGTAATATTACCACCATTTCAAGCTCAAAAGAACATGTCAAGCTTCTAAGAAAAAATATTGTACTTTCCAAAAGGCTTACGATATACTATTCAAAAATAATAATCATAGATGAAGCCATACTTTCAATACCTACCATTGAAAGGTCTCCGGAAAATTTTAGCTTCTGTTTCTAGAATTTTCCTCACTGCTTTATGGATTTCTTTTCTGGCTTGGTATGTGATCCCTATGAGAGGATTTTTAGATTACTGGAAGTCTAAAAGACAGTACTATTATTATATATACACATATATGAAAAATAGTGTATGAAATACATATACACACACATATATATATATACATATATTGAATTATGTCATGTAGAGAGAGCTATGTAAAGAACTAGCTTAAAAAAAACCCAGTTACCAGCTTAAAATAAATTTGGTGACATGGTGAAGAATATTATTTTTGTAACAGAACTCAGGAAATATATCTTTCCTTTTATAAGGGTAACTTCCAGAAACACTCCATTCTCTTAAAATTCTGTTTTTAGAATGCAAACAATTATGCATCTTACCTTGATATTCACTCAGATTTGGAGAAGTTGTACGTACGTACACATAGGATTTAAGTTTCTCTTGATGTATAGCTTGAGTATCGATTTGCAGTAACTTCTTTAAGGACAGAACTTCATATGTAATGAATACAAAACCTCTTTAAATAAAAGAAAACTGCATATGAATATTCATTTTAAAAAATCATTATGGCAAAAATATGTTAACAATCATTTTGATATAAATCATCCAGACTTTACCAAATAAATAATAGTCTGCGGATTATTTTAACTTAGCAAAGCAGAGAAAAAACTCTAAAATACAGAAAATAAATAATGACTATTAGAAAACATGCTTCAAAACTATATTCTATCATGCCTAAATGTCCCCTAATATTGTCACATTTTTTGAGAGATACATGAATTAAACTTTTAACCGAATACATAAATGACATATATGCTTGTCAGTTACAACTTACCCTACTATAAGTGATCCAGTTACCTTTGCAATTTTTCCTTAAAAAAAAGAAAAATTCATGTCAAAGTTGTGTGCATCACCTCGATATAAACATAGTTAGCATTTACCAGACAGTAAGAATTTCAGCCATGAAGCTTTTGAAAAATTTTTCTATATTGCTCTCTGACTTTCAGGAAATCATTACCCTAAATTTACAAAGAAAATGTTACTTGATTAGAATTTCCTGCTTTCCTAAGCAAGATGATAAAATATATATCCTGCCAGTGCTATTTACTTTGAGTATTGCTACCTATCATTCACGTTCATTGCTCAGCTGCAGGAATCTACAGTAAACTTTCTCTGCCTGTATCACTAGCATCCATGTGGAACTCCAGATTATTTGAAGGAGTTAACATTTTCTAACATGGTGTGGATATTTCTTCAGTGTATTTAGGAGTATGTACATTCCTTGAAAAGTCCTGCAGAAACTCCCTAAGAAAAAATATTTTAAAAGTAATTCCATTAAATCTAATTTATAACGCAAATAGCTGAACGAACACATGCCACTTGCAACAATATCCCTTTTGGGTCTAAGGATTTTTATCAGATTTGAGCAATTTTTCTGGACAAAGTTGAGCTGATTATCCTGATATAAAGATATCAGTACAGAGAAACTATATTACCACCAGTAGCAGCAAACCCAATGGAGCACATCTCAGCTATCATGAATAACTTCTTTTCTTCAGCACAAATTGGGAGATTTGCCCCACAACCACCACCACCAGGTTCTCTCTTTGCGAGACCGTAAGAATTTTGGCATGCAGACAAGCAACAGCTACATGTTGAAGAAATACCTGGCAGAGAAGGTTGAAAAGCCAAAAAACAATGCAATGCTTCCTGTAGTTTTCCTACCTTTTAATGCACAAAAATGGATTTTGGAACCTTAAGAATTGTCATTCTACACACAAAGCACCAAAGAAAGCAGACAAAGGAACGACAGAACTAGTATCAGTTAATGAGGAGGAAGAAACAATAGAAACAAACTTTATTCAAACTTTATGGATGTAATTGTTCCATGGCTCTATCATGGAAAAATCAGATATAAACCGGAGTTTAAGTTAGCTTAATGAGATTGCACCAGGGCAGGGATGTTCTAATCTCAGATAACCTGCTGGTGTCATTTTGCATATCACTGTGCAAAGCAAGGTCTTAAGCAGACATCCACTTTAGGCAAATAAAAGCTTTTGATCACAAAGCAATTAGGGATTTAGATGTTTTGTATCATTTAATTATGCACTGTGTCACACCAACACAGATTTTTCCTTTTTATTAACAAGTCAGGTCAATACATATTGAACTGTACTTACTGATATCATTCCATGGTAGGTGTGGTTTTGTGGCTGGACCAGAAGTTCCTATTTGTCTATAGCAAAATATACAGTAAGCAGCCACTGACATTCTGTATATTAGAGAAAAAAAAAAAAAAGAAGAAAAAAGATTTATTTCCGAATTACAGCAGAAAACCTGTAGTTGTTTTTTTTCCTGTCTTTTTGCAATAAAAGTCATGATAGCAAAGGTCACAATTTACAGCTAAGGTCTCAATAAAAATGACATTTTATGTCATTTCACTCCATATAAATTGCTCTAATTAAAGACATCTATAAACTCCTCAATTTTATAGGCTGCATTTCAATTACAAGAACACTTTACAGCAGTTTTTCATACAATTATGCATTAGCGTTGATTTTAGTGAGTATGTATCTCCATCAAGACATTACTCAGTAAGACACGGGCTTTAATAAAACTCAGTAACCAATTGCTTCTAAAGTTCACAACTGACTGTGTTAGCAAGTAGGTCTTTTTATTTTGACTAACAAGGCTCGAAGAACTACCACACATTTTTTGCCTTTAAAGGGCAAATCAGACTAATGCCTCAAGAATGTACAGTTAATAAAAACAAGTATTTGTTCTAAAATGCTCTGACTCTGTGGGCTTGTGAAACTCACATGGCATGCTTACAGGAAACAGCTCATTCTAGAAAAATTCTTAGATGCAAAAGAACGAAACCCTAGCCATGCCCATGCAGAAGAGGGGAACTTTTTCTAAAATTAAAGCCTTAGCAATTCAACATTATGAAGACACAAACTACTGACAGACTAACTGCACTACATTCACTGAATGTGAAATCAAACAAAGCAATGAGGATTTTTTCCCCCAAACAGTCACAAACATACGCAGGTAACATATTTTAGAACTACTAAAGTTCTGAATGTAGAAACAACTCAATTTGAGCATGAATCTCCTTGGCAGAACTATGGTTTTCATGAAGGTAGTATCGCAGCGCTTCAGAAATATGAAAGGATTTATTCTTCTAACTCACCTGTGAGGCAGAGTATTAAATTTTCCCCATTTTCCAGGTAGAAAAATGAGTTAAGACAAGCACTCTGCAACTTCCATACACATTCTACATACTACCTTGGCTCCTTGAACAAGTGGGACTGTTCTGGAGGAACCATAATGGAGCCACGCTCTTTAACCCACTGATCAAGGCTGCATCTTAACCACTGCACAGTCAGGTTGAAAGAGTATGGTTGTATCAGCTAAGCACTGAAAAACAAGGCAATCTGGGCCAGGCAAAAGCACCAACTCCTGCTGTTTCTACCACTCACATATGTTTACCATTTTATCTATTAGTAAACGTTACTCCCTTTACTTACGTACGAAAAGCTTACCTAAATTTAGGAAGTTATACAGATTGGCTTTGGCAACCCACCACAATCAAATTCTGTACATTACTTCTGCTGAAGATTTAATCTCAAGTCTTAATAGACAGAATGTGTAGTACTTTTAGTGCAAGAATTAGGCCAAAATCCACAAAGAATATTAAACTTCCACAACAATCACTAAATACACAAAAAATCTGTTGCTGCACACATAGCAGAAGTAACATGAAATTCGTATTTTATGACAGGTGACATTTTAGTGTCTGCACTGACACATTTATGCTGACTGAAACACTGAAATTAAACCATTTAAACAGATTTAGAGCCACACCACTACCATATGTTTAACAAATCATTATGTTGGAAACATAGGCGTTCCTATTAAATGTCAAATCAAGTCTGTACCACCACAACGACAATTAACTCAAAATGATAAAATGTCAAGCGTCTAAATCTCGATCAGTGAATCTGATCATGGAATATGGAAGCCCCTGATATTCTCCTTGAATTTCAGGTAATCTCTACAGACCAAAGAGAAGAGCTTTAACACCAGTGTCCAATTTCTCTGAACAAGGGGATTTATTCGTTTTATCATAGAATCACTAGGTTGGAAAAGACCATAGAGATCATCCAGTCCAACCGTATCTGTCCGCCACTAAACCATATCTCTCAGCACCTCATCCACCCGTCTCTTAAACACATCCAGGGATGGTGACTCCACCACCTCCCTGGGCAGCCTGTTCCAGTGTGTGATAATCCTTTCGGTGAAGAACTTCTTCTTTACATCCAATCTAAACCTCCCCTGGTGCAGCTTGAGACCATTCCCCCTCGTCCGATCATCTGTCATTAGGGAGAAGAGACCAACACCCTCTTCTCCACAACCTCCTTTCAGGTAGTTGTAGGCAGTGATCAGGGCTCCTCTCAGCCTCCTCTTCTCAAGGCTAAACAAGCCCAGTTCCCTCAGTCGCTCCTCATAAGACATATTCTCCAGACCCTTCACCAGTTTTGTGGCCCTTCTCTGGACACGCTCCAGGACCTTAATGTCTTTCTTGTAGTGAGGGGCCCAAAACGGAACACAGTACTCGAGGTGCGGCCTCACCAGTGCCGAGTACAGGGGGAGAATCCATTTTCTTCCATTAATATTTCTTCTGTCTTTTCCTGTTTCCCCAAAAGTTTTAATTTTTCCCTGTTCTCCTGCTTGTGTTTTGGAGGTTCTGGAAAAATGTCAGCATTACCCCAGCTCTACCACAATCTCAGTTTTTGGGCTTGTGTTATTTTGGCATCATGTCTACCCATTCATTTCAACAGAGTACACAACACTAAAACAGTTTCAAGATCATCAGTCTCCTGGAGGCATCACCCCTACCTCCAAACTGTGTAAACTATGGCAGTCCCTTTACTATCTTTATCAATAGAACCACAGTACTGACGTTTATTCTTGTACCTAACCGCAGTCAGTAACTGCGATAAATGTGTAGCTCAGTGACAGCAGGTGCCTCAAGGCGTCCACCTGCAAACGCAAGAGGCCCAAGCGAGTGCCAGTCCTTCGTCACCAGGATGCTCTGTTCAGGCCTGAGAGCAAACCCGCGCAGGGATACGCAGGACCAGCGCGGAAGTCCACGCTGCGCGCCCTGTTCCGCGGGTGGCGGGGGAAGCTCTGCAGCCGGCAACACAGCCTACTCCGGCCCGCGCCGAGGGGTTCTCTCACTACCCCGGCGTGGGGCAGCAACGCCGCTGCCTTGCAACATTTTAAAAATAATCATAATAGAACTTCAGGCAACGCGACATCTGAAAGGCCGAGGAGCAAAGCGGGGACGGCTCCGGGCCTCTTTCCACAGGGGAAAACCCACTCGTTACCTTCTGGCACTCACCGGAGCAGGTGGAGCCGAAGGCACCACTGTGATACCTGGTTGCCCGGGTGGGGCCGCGACCCTCGGCAGGCCGAGGCCGGCGCATGGCCAAAGCCGCGCTCCCGGAGCCGGAGGGAACTTCGAGGCCGAGATCGTTAAAATCCGTATCAACATGAAACGGGGAAAACACCCCGCGAGTTC
>NW_010233248.1:385-8499 GCF_000690775.1 Eurypyga helias | reverse complement strand
GATTGAACAGCACAAGGTGCCCAGGCAGCAGGTTGTGGAAATGAGGAAGGGAAGGGGGGGGCTGTGGGGGGCTAATGGAAGCTTCTGCGAAGCGGATGTCGTATTGATTGCTGTGTGTCTATATTTATATATTATCAAGTATATAAACTTCAGCAGATGTATGGCGCATAGATAAATAAAATGCATGCTGAAAAATTAATGAAATGTACATGCAAATCCCCCCCATCGATCAACCGGCTGCCAGGACCAGAGGGCTTTTTACTTTTAGGCTTTTTCCTTCCTTTCTTTCACATGCTCCCCCTCCTTCCCCTCTGAAAAACACCACCACCAAAAAACAAACCCCAGATTCCCCCAGCTGAGAAATTCCTCAGCGCGGGCCCAGATGAGACGTGGCAGGGTTTTGTGAGAATCCGTTCCGTCGGAGTGCCGCGATGCGTGCGGGCAGGAGGCAGGCGGGAGCTGGGGTACCCGGGACACAGCAAAGTTTGACCGTGAGCAGCCAGCCTGCCTGAGGGTAAAGGAGTCTGGGCAGAGGGAAGCGAAGTAAAAAACATTTTTAAAGTGGGAGGGATCTCTTATTTTAGGGAAGTCCCCAAAGGGCCTTCCGTATTCCTCCAGTCGCTCTCTGGCTGTGGCTGGCAGGAGGGTTGTTACAGGCGTAGTCAGTGGGACTGGGATGGAGGGCAAACCTACAGCGTAAGGTGTGGGGCTGAGCAGCCTCTGGGAGGTTTGTCACCAAGTTCTGCCGGAGTGGCACAGTGAGAAGGGTTCCTGAGTGCTTTTTATTCAGGGACAGCAGATGTCTGAGGCATTAAACATGGGAATCTCTCTTGATACTGGGGACTGCAGTGAGTCCTGCGGGGCTCCCTTGTTGGCGCACGGAGCTGGAGGGCAGCTCACCCAGCTCCCTCCAGCGTTAATCCTTGTCTGTGTAGGTATGTCCTGTCTGCCCTTTGCAGACTTCTCTTGAGGTTTTCCTCACTCTGCTCAGGCCGAGGACTGTCCTTGGAGGGTTTGTCTCCTGTGTGTCCATTCCCAACAGATCTGTCACCCTCTTCCTGGAGCAGACACTTCCCATGTTCCCTCTCCTCCCCAGTGCCTTGCTGCAGCTGGCAGGGGCTGGCTGGGCACCATGCCAGAGCCCTGTGCCCATCAGCACCCAGCCTGGAAACAGAACCCAGGGCCTGAGAGCAGAGCAGTACCCAGCTCTCGAACATCATCCCCTGCTTGGTGCAGGGCTGGTTGGTGGCCAAAACCTTGTACATACCCAGAGTAGGCTGAATGGTTGAGGTAGTGACCATCTTCACTGATGGCTGAGCAGCCCGGCCTGGGGAGGAGCGGCTGGTGCCCTGCGAGCACCCAGCTCCCAGGGACTGCACGGGGCAGGCGGGGACCGGGTATTTTTAGACACTGGTTCTGTAGTTGTTCGTTGTTAGCTGTGTCCCATTGTGAGTGGCAACGCTCTGCGCTCGCCGAGGGTCACCAGGAGTTTAATAGAGCAGCCACACAGCTCCTTGGTGATGCAGCTGGCGACCTGCTCCCAGCTTTGCTGCTCTCCCGGTACCCATCCCGCTGCCCCGGAACAGAGCTTACTGCCTTCTGCTCGTGCTGGAGCTCCACACCAGCAGGACATGGGGCTGGCATCCAGGCAAGAGTGGGGCTGGGATCTGGGCAGGGCATGGGGCTGGGATCCAGGCAGGAGCGGGGCTTTCCTCTGTGTCTGTTGGGCAAGGTGCTGTTCTGAGATGTCTGAACGGCAGCTGGACACTAATGCCCTCTGTTATTTCCTAGCAGCATCGCGTGCTTTCTTTTCTTCCTTCAGTCTCTGATTTCAGCACTTGGTTTGCCCTGCTTTTTGGGTGTGCTCCGAACAGAAACTGCAGGTGAGAGCCCGTCGGAGATCACCTTCCTCTTCTCTGACCTGCATCAGGTCAGCCTGTGCCACTCCTCCAGCCAGAGACTCTGCCAGGAACCAACTTCCTTGGTTTGGCAAACCACAGGTCATGCTGCTGCTGCCATGGACCAGGCAAGAAATTAGGGGTTAGGGATGTGTTAGAGGCCAGGCAGCTGCAGCGTGACTCCAGGGGTGGAAGGTGGCATGCGGTGACCTGCACCAAGGGAGCTGGGCTGGCTGGAGGCTACTTGCCTGGGCACGGAGCTCACAGGCAGTTCTGGCGTGAGCTGGCCCCTCATCTGTCCCACGAAGAGGCCGGGGAGGTGCTGAGGGCAGGCAGCCCTCGCGCCGCTCAGATCAGCCTCCCCCGGTTCAGAGCAGCAGTGCTGGGGCAAGACGGGGAGCTGCAGGCTCCCCCCTGCAGCACGGGGGCCTGGCCCCTCTCCCCGCTTCCTCCAAACGCTGAGGGGAAACCGAGGGAGAGTTCAGGTGACAGTTAAAACGCCCAAGAAAACCCCACCGAAGATGAGCAGCAAGGCAGCGCGTTTTTTTCTTTGACACTTTTTCATTCCCTCCCTACTCCGTCTTCCTCCCGGTGTTTCCAGGAGACTCTCTCGTCGGCTCAGAAAGCTGCGTAGGCCCATGGCGGCTCAACCTTTCCCTCTCCCCGAGCCCCGGTCTAATCAACCCCTATAATTTATGCAGAAAATATGATTTATATTTAATTTCACCACACTTGCATTGTTAATTTGAGATGTAATTAACCCGTCGCTATGACAACTAATTTCGTGATGCCGTAAATTACCGCCGTCTTTTCATCAAAATTCAGTTACTTTGGCTCCTGTGTGCAATGTACTGATGCAATTAGGTTGCTAAGGGCAACCCAAAAGTGTTCAATTTCTTTTGTGTATCTGCAGTGGGGTAGAAGCTCTGGTGTGTTATCCCAAAGTCCTGTTTTCTTTGGTAAAGAGCAGGGCAGACGAGTCCGTGGAGGAATGTGCGTGAGGGAGACGGAGCGGAAGAGTGTCCTGCGCTGGGGTTTCCCTGCGCGAGCCTCTCCACCTCTCGGTGTGGTTATTTCTCTAACTGTTTTAAAAGAGCCGGGCTCCTGCTCGCACATGACCCTGTTCGTCTTAAGCCAGCGCTCTGTCTTCTCCCTTCCTCTCTCCCAAGCTTCCCTCCTTGATGGTTTGGGGAGAAACTCGGCAGGGAGGGAAGGCTCTCACTGCTGCTTTCATCCTAAACACCAGCAACGTGCCTCAGTCCTTCCCTAAGAGTTTGTGTCCCTCTGAATTTGTGTGTGTGCGCAGAGAGAACTTGTTTATATAGATCTCCCCCCCCTTCTTTATTTAAAACAAAAACCCTCTGTGTTGCTTTTGTCACGTTAATTCCCATTTTGCCAACACCAGGGGCCCAGGCAGACGAGTTACCAAGGAACACAAAATTTTAATTAGTGTATTTTAATCATTCAGGCTTTCCGAGCTAATCCACATACCCTAGAGAATTCCCGAGATGCAGCACTGCTCTGCTTTACCATTTATTGTTGAGTCTATTATAATTACTGTTAGCAGGTGGGGACTGGGAGATGTTTATTATGAGTTTTTCATCTTTAGTATAATTACCGAAAAAAACAAAATAAAAAGATGTCGGTGCATTTTGTTTTCCTAGAGGTTTATTTTTGGGGGGGTATTTTTCCCGTTCCTTGCAGGCAGGTGCTCACCAATTAGTGCCTTTTTCTCTTTTTTTATTTATTCTGTTGATCACTGACTCACCTTTACTTTTTCAGGATGGAAGCTAGCAGCCAGGGGCTCCTGGATGGAGTGAGTTTCCCTGATTTAAGGCAGGACATTAAGCCGGGGCAGGGCGAGACACGCTCAGGATCCCAGCCGCTGCGGGTGGGTAGAGCGCGCTAAGGAGGGCCGTCTGCGTTTGGGGCGAGTTTGTTTGTGTTTTGCTGTCCCGCTGCCGTTTCTGAAGTGGTAGAGTTTCATCGGCGTGAGCCATGGGAGTCACGGGCGGGTGGGAAAGAGCGTCCGTGTGCCGGTGTGCGTGCACAGCTGCCAGCGCTGGCCGCGCAAAGGTGTAAGCGTGCACCTCTGAATGCGTGTCTACGCGGTCGCAATCGCACGGGTATTCGGAACCCTGCAGTGAGTGGAGTGTGGTGAGGTACTAAGGCTTTGGTGCTCAGGGAGTGTTCAGTGCCGAGAAGGAAGGAGGGTAATTCCCTGCGCTCTGGAGTAGGATATTTCCATCAGGTGAGCTTTTTATTCATCCTGGCCACTCCACAAAAAATCTCCTACTGCCTTCAGAAGCCAAACATCACAGTGTGATCCTTCCAACAAGGTTCTGGGCTCTTGTTCAGCAGCTGTAGCTTGTAGCAGGGTGGGGGAGTGTCTGCATCTCCTCCAGACCAGCTTCTGGGCAGGCAGGCCCCTTCTCCAAGTACAAACGCCTGGGAAGGGAGTGAGGGGGATGCCCAGGCTGCAGGCTGTACTGTTCTGCTTTTCTTTGTAATGACCTGATGAAAGTTGGGAAAGGGGAGTGGACTTGAGGGCATTGGGTCCCCGGTGCTTGCTGTGACGTCAGCTAGCATTGCCAATTTTATAATCTATGGGTTCTCCAGGTTTCATCTCAGCTTGAGGTTCAAACTGACTCTCACATCCCTAAGCAAAACCCCTTCAGCTGCCTCCGTCTCTGCGCGGTGACTTGTGCCTCGTGTGTTGTCTGCTCCTCTGTCAGGGCAGGAATCTTGGACCCCCCAGACGCCAACCCCTCGCCTCTACTGTTGGCTTCTCAGGTTGAATACTGGACTGTGATAGCATAATTGAGAGCTCAGATGGAGTTTGTGGCTGAGCACGTATTTAAACCTCTCTTCATCTATATCCAAGTCTGCACTTAGGAATCCCCAAGCCACATTTCCCCTGTTCAGGGGCTTCTCTGGGAAAACGCCGTGCTGATTCAGGACAGCTCTGCTCAGGGACACCCCGGAGCCACACTGGGCATTCACTGCCTCTCCCCACCTTGCAGCTGAAGCAGAGACATGAGCCCTGTCTCCACCTTATACTCTAAAGGCTGAGTGCAAACATTTTCTTCTCCTTGATGACGATTTTCAAGTTTTCCTGGAAAATTCCACATCTCTGCACGAGGCCAGGGCCCTGGCTGGGGTGAGAGCAAGCAGGATTAATTAATAAAGCTCAGTAGCTTACACAGGAACTCTGTAATATAATTATAGCTTCTGTAAGAAAAGGCCCTGGAGTCGGAGGAGTCTGAGAATCGCATGGTGTTGGGAAGAGTGCCCTTTCAGCCCCACACGCTTCCCTGCACCCGTGGCCTGTTCATCCCCTTCCTTTGCAGTTCAGGAGGAGTTCCTGCACCCCAAAGTACCCTGGTGCTCTTCGCTGCGGTCTGTGGTCTTTGCTGCTGGCTGTTCGTGCTGCCAGCTTGCACCCCGAAACTGCTCCTGGGGCTCTTCCCATTGGGAAGCATCTGCCTCCAAGCTGGAATCTGCCGGCTTTGGGAGCCCTTATGTCTTCTGGCTTTGGCACAGCCCCGACAAGGGTGCGGCTGTCGGCAGGGAGGGACAGCTCCTGGATGGTGTGGGCATCTCCTCCTCCTTTTTCTCCCTTCCATCTCTTTGTGCTGTCTTCCTCCTGCTCCGAACCAGCCCCAGCTCCCGGGAAAACCCTTTGTGTCCCCTCCCGCATCTTCCCTGACTCCGCCATCCAGCTCCGCTGGGCAGTACCAGCCCTGGGGGAGACGTAGGAGAGTGCCCGGAGCGAGGTCCATTGAAACGGCCAGGGCCAGCTGGGGACGGATCCGTCCCCCGGGGGGACAGCACTTTGAGCCTGGGCTGCGGGGGGAGGCTTTTCTTCTGATTCCTCCAAACTTTCCCACCCCGGCCGCGGCTCTACAAAGAGGCCCTGGCCCCGTGCGCGAGGCCTTCCGCACGGAGGGGTCTCGCCAGCTCCTCTTTATTGAGTCTTCAAGCGCTGGCAGGACACTCCATTAAAAAGCCATTCGCTTTTGTGTCCCCAGGCCCCCAGCCGGCTCCCGCTCATGTGACACTGGCCACAGTTGTAAAACAACAACACAAATAGTTGGCAACTCCCGAGGGTTTTTTCAAACCAGGGTCGTCATAGCAACTTTCCCCAGTCAATCACTGGTGAGGCAACCTGCCAAGGGGGCTCTGAGTGGCAGGGGCTCGGCAGAGGCGCCCCGAGGAGGGAGCTCTCGGGGATCCCCGTCACGGAGATGCACCAGTGCCTGCACTAATGCTTTCTGCCTTCTACTTGAGGGAAACGCAGGCGCCTTCACTGCGCAGAACTGGCACAGGAAGGGGAGACATCCCATCCTCAATCCCAGAATTTCCCTGAGCTTGGACCTGGGCTGCAGGGTCCCTGTTCACGCTGGCAGGGTGCCACAGGGAGAATCCCTCTACACCCGGCATTGTGCCAAAGGGGGCATCCAACCCCTGTTCCTCTACACCCCCCCCTCATTTGGCACAGCGCCAGAGGGGGGCATCTGAAACCCCCCCCCACGCCTGGCACTGTTCCGAGGGGCATCTGAGTCCCGCTGCCCGTGGCACCATGCCCGGTGGATCAGAACGTGGCACATTGTCCTTGCGTGTGGCTCCGCGCCAGGTTTGATCAGCAGTATCGGCCGCTGTCGCTTCTTGCAGGATGTAGGACCAGGAAATGACTTGGCGCTCCTGTCGGCTCCTTGGTTTGCAGGAGGGTGCGTGAATCCCAGAGGTTCCTGTGGGAGCGAGGGTGGTGGCATGGCTGGGGAGGGACAGCTCTGCTTGGCAAACGAGCTAGGTAGGAGTCACAGCGTGTGGCGTGGGGCAAGGGCCAAGTCAGGGGAGCAGCATGGACTCCCCCCAGCATGGGCTCCCCCGCCGTGGCGTGGGGTCCAGCTGCCACCGGGAGCAAAGGGAGCATCTCTTCTCTTCCTCCCACCCCTTGCCCTTTCCCCCTGTCCGTGGTGGGTCTGCAGGACCCATCAGGTGGAGATGCCTCTCCCGTCATCTCTTCTGGGCTTTGGAGCACCTCAGCGCTGCTGGGCCATTACAACTTCTATGACTTTGTTGTCTTTTCCTGTATATTCTGAACACTTCCGGAGCTTTGAGGGGCACTGTCCTGGTACGTGACTTACCTGTAGCCCAGCAGTGCGTGCAGCCAGCTCTCCAGGCTGGGCTGCTCCCACCCTGCAGGTAGCTGCCATGGCCTGTGCTCCAGGAGATGTCGCTTGCTGTCACTCCTGTCCCGTGGCAGGGTTTCGAAGCAGACCAGAGCTCGGGCTGCCGTTGTTGTCTTCACATCTCTCTGCTTGAGGTTCCCTGGCTGCCTCGAGTGACTCCTGGAGGGGAGGAATGTTAAAAATCCGCTCTTGTAGTAAGTTGGCACCATATCCAGCCACCGTCTGCTCTGTGCCAGAGCTTAGTAAAATGTTGGCGAGGGCTGCGGCTCCCTACTCAGACCCCCCCCTTCCCCTTTTGTCTCGGTTGGTTTGGCAATTGCACGGTGGTAACACAGCTCAGGGTGGCACAGGAGCTTTGCTGCCCATATGCAGCTGGAAAGTGGAAAAGGGATTTCCAGGCAGAGCAAATGATAAAGGGAAATGGGATGTGAGGGTCTGTGGCAGCAAGCCAGGGCCGCGCCGGGCGTTTCGCTAACCCTGGCACCTTTGCAGCAGCTGGAGAGACGCAGGGATGGATGTGCCCGTGCAGCCTCCGGGGAAGGTGCCGGGGAGTGCTGCTCCACGGGCAGGGTCCCTTGGCTGCTAACCAAGTGAGGCTCTGCAGAGGGCTCTCCAAGGAAGGCAGGGCTGCTGCCCGGCTCCGGGTGTTGCAGATCCGATTTGTTGGCACTGCGGTTACACGCACGGGAACTGTTGGCCTGGGCAGGGGAGGAATGATGCCGTCTCCTTCACTTTGTTGCTTTGCATCTTCGTCACTCTGTCTCGGTTCTCTCATTCATTTGTTCTTAATTATTTGTTAATTTCCTTCCCTTCTTCCTCAATTTGTTCTCTCAGTCGTTTGTTCTCTCATTTGCTTTTTCTTTCGTTTGCTGCTTCTGTCTGCTGCTTGATTTCCTTCCTTCGTTCCTCTCCCTCTTAGTTGCTCTTTCTCTTGTGCTTTTTTCTCTTCTTCCCTCTCCTCTCCCCTGGGCATTTTCAGTATCTGTGGCTTTCTTGTGTTGTGTTGAATCCGTGTTGCTTT
>NW_010233248.1:0-357 GCF_000690775.1 Eurypyga helias | reverse complement strand
GGAGCTCTAGGGCCGCTGCCCCTTGCGTGCAGCCCTTGGCAGAGTGTCCCTTTACCTTTGGGCTTCGGCTTGGACCATGGAGGGTGGCCCTGGGGCGTGATGGGGGCTGAGAGTGAGAAGGGAAGGAGGGAGCAGCATTCGCTGCAGGCCCTGAGCCCAGGTTCATGGTGGTTGCTGGTCTTGCTCCTCACCCGTGGGGCTGTGCTGGACACGGTACTGGGCAGTGAGGGAGGACAAGGTGACCGGGCCGAGTCCGTGATCCTTGCCTGGGCAATGCGTGCGTACCCATGGTGCGTGGTGGGCATCGGCTGCAGGCACACCTGCACGTGCCGGCGTGCTCGTCGCTGGCGCCGCGGT
>NW_010233247.1:16184-33059 GCF_000690775.1 Eurypyga helias | reverse complement strand
CCATGATTCTATGATTCTATGAGACTCGGTGATGCCATTCCCAAGGCTAAGGTCAGACATACTCCTTGATACACTGGCCCTTCTCCTTCCTAGTTTTGAAGCCACTCTACTAGCACTGAAGACCACTAGACTGAAAAGTTATGAAAGTTGTAATAAAATTAATCAAAATGATTACTGAAAAAAATAAACCCTACCTAACATTGTGATTAAATGGTCAATTTACAGTCATCTGGACAAGCTATTCCACAAACAGTGAATCTACCCTAGTGACTCTTTCTACACATTCAGGTGCTAATATCACCCTATGTTCTAAGAAAACATCTTAATACTACTTGACAATATTTTACTTTATGTAATTGGTGGAGGATTTGTTTTTGTTGACCTTCCTTTTCAATCAGCTACAGGCATCCTATCTCATTCTCTGGCTCAACAGATAACTGATGTAAAGCAAAGCTGCTCCTCAAGAGAGGCTGATGAAAACTTAACCTGCAAGTGCTGACCATCCCAGTAGTTAGACATCCATCTAAGGGTGGGACTCTGGATTGTGTTCCTTGTTTTGGGGACTAAGTATGTGTGACCTAAAGAGTCATTGCAACCACAGAAATTAATCCTCCTGAGTCCGGCAACCAGGACCTAGCTCTGGGAGAAGCTCTGCTTTAGATGAAACAGGTCATTCAAGGCTGAAAGAAGTGGGAACACTTGCTTTTCATTTTAATGAGCGAGAGGGAGGGAAACTAGCTGCAGTTGACCTGAAGCAAGCGTTTTTTCTAAAAGTTTTGCTGAACTGGAAAATCAACTTTTCACAAAGTCCCTAATCAACACAGGCTTTCATGTTAAATACAGTGGATAAAATCCCCTATTGTAAATAACTATTATTTTCTTCCTTTTTTTCCACTTTTTCCATGGAATTAGCTTGCTTTACACTAAAAGCGTGAGCTCAAACACTTAAGAGCTGCAAGGTGAGTCTCCTAATCCCATGGCAGAGTCAATCTATGGAAATAAGAAAACCTTCTCTTTTTAAAGATTTATCAATGAGCTTCAGCTAATCAGTCACAAAAGAAGGATCTCAGCCTGCATATAATTTAAAGTTAAAAGGAAAAACAACTTAATAGAAATGAGCATTTGAAAATTTAAAATAAGAAAATCCCAACCCTCTGCTGGAGTAAAACAGCAGATCTCTGAGTTGCCAAGGCTTGGGGTGAGAAGATGAAGTCAAATTCCTGCAGTGTGAGAACGCACGCATGCCAATTACATCTGGAAACACACAACTTGTGGTATTATTTGGAGGTTGAAGGTTTCACCACAATAGAACGTGAGAGGGTCTTTCTGTCTGTGACAAGCCCTTTCACATGTCCTTGCACTGAAAAGAAAGGAATGCCAACACACCGAGTCACTTCTGCATCTCCCTGTCACCATACTTTTCTTTCCCATGCTCATCTCAGCCAGCTGTTGCATTGTCCCAGCTCATCTTTATTTGAACAGCTTGATGGTATTCTGGAGCAGCAAGGCGGCCTGCAAGGCAGTTCCCACCCCAATACACGGCTCTTGCCAGTCTCGGCCATATTTCATCACACAGATTTACAGGGACAGACAAACAGCTGACTTACAGACAGATAATTAGTGGATGGTAAAGTTCTGCAAGTAAATTCTGACTCTAAACTTCACTTATTTGTGGTTTAGTTGTTATTAAGGACTTCAAAGCAAAAATTAGCACTTTTTATAGGAAGATTTCATTAATTAAAAGCTCTGCAGAAATTTCTTTTTGCAGAAACTCTCAGGGAGCAAATTCACCATAGCGTTATACAAATCTCATTTTTAAATGGCAGCTCTGTTTCTTCTATTCACCTATGCTTTCAAGCTACTACAACTCTACAACTAGAAATTTTGACAGATAGAAGCTTGAGTGCTCACCGTATTTCAGCATGCATATGACCTCTATATTACCATGCTATTTGTTTGCTCAAATATTTGTCTTAACAGCAGCCCTGAATGGCTAAGAAGTGTCATGAATTTCCCATCAGGAATTAAACACAGAGATGTTAAGGGCCAGATACTCCCCTCCTTCCCTGCCAATTACATGATAAAGGCCAAAGTCTGAACATAAGAATCTAATGTTCTTGAGGTGTAATCTGGACTCCCAAGATCTGAGCACACCTTTCATTCACTTGTGCTTCAGGTTCCACCTATACAATTAGCCATTAAGGAACTCCGATGCCCTATGTGCAATAGAAATCCACTGCAAAAGCATTTCATTTTCAAGCCCCCCCTGCAAAGGAAATAAGGATAAACAAGTTACGGGAGAACTACAGCATTAAAAGACACTCTGGTGCATTTCCGATGTTGAAGCCCAACTACCACTGTAGCATTATATTTAGCTCTGTCCACTCATCTCACTGCAGTTCATATTTTCATGCAAAACTCTGCAAAGCGAGTTCACAGACGTTGGACAAATGTTCCCACTTTGCTCCAATAGCATATTACAGGAGAGTAGAAAGCAACTGAAAGTGAAAAGCAAAGGGAGGAACTCTTTCACTAAGACCTCTGCCTTACCTTAACCTAAATTGAGCTAAAGCTATTCTTAAATGCAAATATCTGTTGCATCTTCCATCATTTTAGCTGAGCGGGAGACACTTAGGCCAAACGGAGATGGGGCAATGACTGCTCTGAGCTGGAGCTTCACACACAGAGGAAGTCCTGCCCCACAGAAGAACAGAACTGAATAAAAAGCTGCCAGACTCAGACAGCACAAGGCTGCATTACCCAGAGGATGCTGGCGCTGTGTGGATGGAGGCATAAGCAATACTGATTCTTTGGCCACAGGAAGGTATAGTAATAGCATGTGTTACTGACCCAACATACTCGCCATCGTGCCGTTCCTTCCCCAAACAGGAAACATAACTCTTGTAGAAAATTACTGACAGTCTGAAGATTATATGCATCTACTCAGGCAATTATATTCAATATTCAAAAATCTTGATTGGCATTAAGAAAAGTGGATCACTTCAGCGAAGTCCTCCCTCTTGCCAGAAGTGAGAGCTCACGCTCCCAGCAGCCAGCCTTGCTCTCAGCCACTCACTGTGCCATAGGTTCAGTTGCGACGGATGTAACTCTTGTCGGCAACCACCAGCCCATATCACTGTGATTCCTCTGCAGCTGCTCATAACTCAGGCCTCTCCACAGCACCGAGCCTTCAATCAAAACAAATTGTTTGTTTCTTTCTGACCACAAGAAGAAGTCTGGTTTCATTGTTTGCTTTGGCTACGTTGCCTGAGTAAAAACACGCTATATAATGCTAGGAACTCCACTCAGCCCTCTCTGGAGCTAAAGCCATACGGTTGCAGTTTACAGTTCTGACTGACAAAGTAAAATAATTCACAACCACTTTTGAGGCCGTGGCACTTGCCAAGGAACCTTTCTTTGTATGCCTTATTCATATACTGAACTTCCATACAAGTGTGAAGGTGAAGACACTCACTGAAGGGTTTTGAAGGATGGCATGAGAAAAGGTTTCCAAGGATGGTGTAGCATACGTGCGGATACTTGAGCTAGCGTGGGAATGGAAAGCAACCCAGCTGGGGGTAGCGTGGGGCTCCCCAGGTACCTGTTCTCCCTGTCCCCCGAACCCAGGCCTCCTCGGCTGCACTGATGTGTAGGCATACGCAGGAAGCTTTCACTCCTCTGACAGCAGGTTAGGAACAGAAAGAGAAATAACATTTGAAAACCTTATTTTACAACTTCAGGCTCCTCCTGGCTGCTGGAAGAGCTACCCTGAATCCTCCACATTCTTCATGCTCTGCTTGCTAACACTGCTGCCTTTGCCCTCCACAGTCCCCAGCTCCCTGGCACATCACCTCATTGAAAACACAGTCACCAGAAGAAACTTGTGATAAGCCTCAGCATGAGTCCAATCCAATGGCTAATGGAGCAGAGGAAAACTACAAATGACTGGGACAAATCTGTAAATTTAAACCTCCATCTTTTGTGTCATCTAACGGTATGTCAGAAGATCGTAATACAGTCTGAAAGAGGATAACACAATGTGGTTTCCTGAGATTGGGAGGGACTGGAGCCAGTGACCCAGGAGGTCCTATCCCTTCCCATGCTCTTCTTTTCTTTCCATGCTCGCTTCTTGCTGCCACACATCTAAATTTAGGTTATAAACTAATTTTAACTGTAAGGGGTAGGGGATTGACTCTTTTGAGTGTCTGACACACTGTAGGAGAAGGGTAACTAAAACACAAATGCTTATGTAAATTCATCTCTGATTTTGCAATCAATTTAGTTCACTAATTTGTTGCAGGGATTGGCCAAAGTAACATGCCAGAATTTTTACTGCCTTTCTGCCATAAAACTGACAAGCGTAGGTTTTCTGTTTTTGTTTTTACTTCCTTTCAAGTGTAATAACTTCCCTTTTCATAAAATGCCAACATATTCTTTTAAAACTGTCAGGCTGCCATCAACCTGGTCATGATCCAGTGCCAGGCCATAGCCAGACAAGATGAGTTACAAGGTAATCTTTTCCCTGCCAAATAATACAAAGATATTGGCACCTTTCTCACGGCTGCAAATCAGCTCAAAGGGCCACAGAAATCAGAAACCCAAGAACCACCCTTTCCCTTTTTGGTGTTTGCCTTGAGAGAAAAGTGGTGTTCTGCAAGGAATATAATGTTTTCATTAATAGCACACTGGCTTCTTCCCTTTCTCCAAGTCTTTACCTCCACAAAAGTCCTGGATATGATTGTAATGGAATTGAGGATACCCTTCCCCCCTCCAAGTTACACATTGGATTCCTGAAGACTGGTTTCAAGGAAATGCTACTCCCGAGATGAAATACAAAGCAGCTGCGCAACTTTGGCAGGGGAGACTGCACAAATGCCACCAAAAATTGAATTGCTGTCTCAGCCTAACTGGAGGCACATCACCATTCCTATTCAGGAAGGCCCCACAGCAGTGGAGACTGCCCCTTAAAACATGTAGAAATAATAGTACAAAAGGCCACAGAACTGGAGCGTTGACCCCATTTTTTCCATATGACTGACACTGCAAATGAGGCTTTTCAAAGTCCAACACCAGCTAAATTAATATGTCTGTGTAGTCAAAGTTTTAAGACATCTCTTTAAAGCAGTGGTAGCTTCATGTGATTTTGAGCCTACTCCTATATTCTTTGCTGTTACAGTCACTCCAAGTGCTTTTGAATTAATTATTTGAGGTGTATGTGGGTGGTACCGAATTTCCACTCCTACCTCCACCTTCAACTGGAATTTCAAAGGAGGATGCATCCGCTTCTTAATTTCATAGTTCTGAAAGGGCATCAAGAATTGTTATGAGAACAAGTGTCTCCATACAGCATTTACTATGCCCATTATCCTAGTAAATGCAGAACCAGCAGCTTTCACATGCAAACAATGGGTAGGGATTGCAAGAAGATCCATTTAGTGCCACTGGGACAATCTTCTTGTTTTCACAGTTTCAATTGTATGACCATAAACTATACAGTCAACTTAGTAACATTAGTGCTTTCCTTCCTTGTACCAATTTATTGAGCAGCATGGTACTTACAGTTGCCAAGCTGAGAAAAGCTAGCCTGGACTCTGAAGTCAAGCTGGTTTTCATTTGGCCTATATAGCAAAACTAGCAACAGATTTCTGGAGCCAAACTCTGCCCTCATCTCAATGTGGACAACTCCCTGTTTCCAGTAAGGTAGAACAAGGGTAAATTAAAGGCAGGATTTGCAACCACAGTAGCAAAATATTTAACAATGCCAAGACTTACTCCAAAACTGAGATAGCTGCAGACTTTGGTGATGCTTGCAGAAATAAAAGCAATAAAGATTAATTTCTATCACAACAGCAAGCATATATGTTATCAGGTATTTGCTGATAATGGTGTGTTATGGAGCGATGATGGTATGGAGGAAAGGTGAAACTTTTTCAGAATGACTTTTCAAAGTAGAAACGTCCTCTGGAAAGCATTGGGTTAACTAAAATATTATTAATATTTACTGACATCACTGACAATTACTTGCTATTAGAACAAATATGGATGTGTAGCCACACATGCTCCTTGTAAAAATGCCCAAAGAGGAAGCGCAGTATCCATGACACACACCCTTTCTGAAAACTTGGACTATTCTTGGAATTTAGTCAGCTTTAGGCTCTCCACAAACTATTTAGACAATAGGCATTTAATAAAGGATTTGGCCACAGTATTATCTTTGGGAAATTTGAATTAGAATTTACAGCAGTGGGTTACAGCTCCACTGACTGGTAAGAGTAAAAAACTCTAGTATTCACAATTCTAGTGTTTGCATCCTTTAACCCAACACAAGGTATCATTACAAAGGTAATGTTTGCAGTTACGTTAGAAATCACAAACCCCAAAGCGTTCATTATCAGACAGATGGTAGCTGAATATCAAACACAGTGATTTGAAGGTATGCAGTCTGAGACAAGCATGCAGATGACAGTAAAACTTTCACAATACTGAAGCTCAATTGTTCCAGAAGCATGAAAAGAATAATTAAAGAAAATAAAAAGAGAAAGGTGACACAGCTCACTGAAAGCATGAAGTGATTTGGGAGTTTGTCTAGTTCTGCCTAAGAAGCCAAATGAACGACTCGCCAAGGGAAAACGATATCCAATAAGGAAAGGAAATCAGATGAATACACAATTTAAACACTGTCTAGATAAGAAATATTTACCTTTAGATAATTTTAAATTCAACTACTGAAATCAAGTATTTCCGGTCTCCAAAACTCTTGTGACTTAGACGAACATCTTAATAGCTCTAATCCAAGTAGTTGAGGATGGGGGGCAGGGTGGGGGGGAAGGAAAACCAAACAGAGCTTGAGGTACTTTATACTCCAACCTAATCTGTTATTGGATACACAGCAAGATAAGATATACTCAATAAGGAAGTCCTCAGGCAATCTTCTGCTTATAGAGTACTCTAAACAAAGCAGTCCTCTTTTTTATTGCTCAGTATATTTCATTTGAAATGTTTAACTAGAAAACGGGATTATATTAAAAAGAAATTTCCAGTGGGAGTTGCAGTTTGGCTGCACTCCAAAACTCAGTGCAAAATATTAGACATGCAAGTTATGATGATGAAGAAACCAAATTTCCACTCTTAAACTTATATAGTATAATTAGTAACAAATCTACTCAGAAAAATATTGTAAAAAGATTTTAGCGGTTAAGCAGCACCTTCCTTTCTGATGACATAATGCTATTCTTTACATCAAATCCAACCACTCAATAGTTGTATTTGATATTAAATTGGAGGCTAGTGGAATGAAAGAATATTAAAACTGATGTAAAATTTAATTGTACATGCTCTTCAAGGCAACATTAAAAAGCAGTAAAGGTTGTCTTGATGTTATTGGGACTCAGTTTCTTTGCTAATACATGAGAAGCCTTTAAAGGTGTCATTCATCTAGGAAGCAACAACATACTAGCATAATACTTGCCAGGGAATCATGTAAACCAAATGAAAATGTACCCACTGGATCTCAGTGGGTCAGGAATCAGCACCAGAATCATTCTCCTCTTGATCTCTCTGCTAGTCTCCATGAAATGGCCTATTATAGTCCCAAAGAACTCGGGAAGACAAAGCACCAACATCCCCATTTTGCACATGGCACCCACAGCCCCAAGGTTTTCAGACAAAAGCAGCGTATGCTGTGGAAGAGTGTGGGTCAGAGCTAAAAGGGAGAGTGTCCCATCAAGAAGCTTGCCACCTCTTCTGGGTGAAACCACATGTAAATGGACCACTGCTTTTCTGCAAAACTTGTAATAACACACAAAATAAATTACTAACCTAGAAGACTAACCTAACTCCCTTCTTAAGGAAAGGGACCATTCTTCTTAGGAAGGACTATATGCTGCTGGATATATGCAGAGTGATCATTAATTATGGACAAGAATCTAGGTGCTGTATTGCACACAGAACATAAATTTGGTTCTTGCATCTGAGAACTTCCAATTAAGAAGGTCAATAAAGAAGACATAGATCCAGGCAGACAGGTAAAGGACAAAAGATGCACAAAGGAGAACAGGCTTGTGAAAGCACCTGCAACAAGCTGTGGACAAAACTTTCCTCATAGGCATTCTTGTAGAGCAAAGGCTCAAGGAAGATTTTCAAGGAAAATAATATAATATGTGATTTTGTATGACTATAGAAGAAATATTTGATATACGAATAGCAGCAGTAGAAAGGAAGCTTGACATATGCTGCTTATGGAAATTCATCATTTTAAATAGTCTTCACTAAAATAGCTCATGAAATGTCACCAACAGACCTTAAGCAGAGGGCGATATTTTTTTACTTATCTTTATTTGTTGTTAAGTAACATTTAAATAGTAAAGACATGTCAGCCTTTACTATTTACATATTCTTTAGCATTAATGTTGAACCAATCTGGCATTATTTTAGCAGGCAACACTTCATTAACACTCTAAAACCTCAAGTTTCCTCAGAAATGCAACATGGAATTTGGATGACAGCCAGGCATGAAAAGCCACTTCTAACTGAAAAGTATTAAAAAACCAGAATGGACTTTGGAATGGAGAATACGTAAGTTCAGTTACTTAAGTCTTATGAAAATACAGCAACCATGAAGAGTCACAGGGAAAAGCCTCACACAGGTTGATTGCCTAATCCACATTTCTTTCATGGATGCCTGCTCACTCATAGCATACAGGTGAGTAAAGCAGTGCTGGTGCTTTGAGTTACGTTCACATGCCAATCCAATCCTCAACTGTATTTAACATATTTGCATCAAAGAAGAAACAGTCCCATAGTATTATCTCAGTCTACCTTAATCCCCCCCACCCCAGGCATCCTACAGCTGGGAGGAGATCACTTTCTGCAACATAAATGGGAGTGAGAAAAGCCTAACTATTATTTGAAATAATATAAGCCTAAATATTATTTGAAATTTTTACTTTTTAAAAGCTATTTTACCTTGAAAAGGCATCCCGCTTTCCCCATGCTCTATCAGCATGGTAGAGCTGGCAGCAACATGGTGGTAACTCTCTCCACTTCAACTCCAAGGGCAGTTGTAAGCCTTCACAACCATGTTTTTCCCTGGGTCGTTTGCTTCAAAGAGAAAAAAAAGAAAAGAAAGCAGAAAAAGCAAAACTGGGCACAGCATCAGCACTGGCCTTTTCACTCCTGTGGCTGACCAGGAGTAAGGATTAACTTCCTTTCAGAAATCCTCTAGCCTTTAGATTTTACATGCTCGAAGAGAAATAATGAAATTTTGCTTGTTCCTCTTCCTGGGGGTTTAAAACATAACCAGATTTTAGGAACTGAAGCAACAGGAGAGGGAAAGTGTTTTCACAACTAAGTGCCTTCCTTGCATTCTTTCCCAGCATTCATGGGACAGAAAAAAGTGCCAGAATAAAGTGCCTACCCTGCCACACCTGGTCATTATTAATTACATAGTTAATCAAACTGGAAAGGCCATACAACCTAATTGAAGCAGAAATTTGGACAGAAATAACTTTTTTTTTTCCCCCCTGTTGATCTTCCACTGCTTTGTATGTGTGGGTAACCAGAAGCTGTCATTTTCAGACTGCACAGACGGGCAAAAGCCAGAGCAGACGTTCAGCTTGGGAGGAGGGAAGGTGAGATTTATGCTGAATGGCAGGAGCCAGTTAAAAACTGAACACCTGTCATATTAAATAAAAAGAAACCAGCTATGTACGAAAACTCTTCTGAGCAGAGTCTGACCCACTTAGGGAGAGCTTGAATTACAGGACGTTTGTTGTAACAAATGGAAAAATACTAGGGAACCCAAGCCAGGAGTCAGGCTGGACAGTATGTGGCTGCTCTCTCCTCAAGATGACAACCTTTTCCCCAGTGCAAAGAGCAGCCCTGACAACGAAGAACTTATTTGTATAACTCATCTCCTTTTCTCCCCTGGCCCCAAGGCTAGGAGGAAGGTAGTTGTCCTGCTGTTTGTGGCTATGGTCCCATGGGAAGTGCTGCCCACTCCTCATATAGGGAAGTGAAAAGAAAATGTTTTGCATGAAGTGCAGAGATGCTTAAAAACCTTCAGACAGGGGAGAGGGTAGGCCTATCGATGAGAATACTCTGTAATCCATGTAAAGAGTCAGTGTATAGTGACACAGGGAAGTGGGGAACGGTCCTGCTCCTCTGCTGTCCTTCACTTGCAAGAGAAAGAAATTATGCTGTCACCATTTCTACAAGGTAAAAAAAGTGTATTTTACCACCATGAGTCTATAAATAATCATCCAGAACATGCTTCCCAATGACCAACACAATGGTCCTGACCAGAGGAAGCTGGGGAACTCAGGACCTCACCCACACCCAGGGCCAGCCTAATGCAGCAAGAAGCAGGACTCCCAGGGGAGTGCAGGGCACACTCGCACTCCTTGGAATTCAGCCTATCATCTGATGTATTTTGTGGCTAGCTGATGAGCGATTATGATGAGCTGATTATGGCCACAATTCTCTTACAACACATAAACCAGAAACAAGACTATTGGCATCAGAAGTATTAGAGCAGGGCAAATGCAGTAGGAAAAGGGAACAAGCTCTGTAATTACTTGACATAAGATGGGTGAGAAAAGAGATCCCAGCTTAGGACACTACTATATTGTAGTAGAAATTACTTAGGAAACTACTATATGTAGACAACTGTCTAGCCCAATATCCTGCCCCTGATGTTATCCAGCAGCAGATCCCCACTTCAAGAACACTGAGATTCTGGAGCATGTCCAAAGAAGAGGTGAAGGGTCTGGAGCACAAGTCCTGTGAGGAGTGGCTGAGGGATCTCGGGGTGTTCAGCCTGGAGGAGGCTGAGGGGAGACCTGATCGCTCCCTATCACTCCCTAAAAGGAGGGTGCAGAGAGGTGGAGGTTGGTCTCTTCTCCCAAGTAACAAGCAATAAGACAAGAGGAAATGGCCTCAAGTTGTTCCAGGGAAGGTTTAGATTGGATATTAGGAAAAAATTCTTCACTAAAAGGGTGGTCAATCATTGAAATGAGCAGCCCAGGCAGGTGGTTGAGTCACCAGCCCTGGAAGTATTTTCTGTGTATGAGGTCCTGATGGACATGGTTTCATGGTGGACTTGGCAGTGTTAGGTTAATGGTTGGACTCGATGATCTCAAACGTCTTTTCCAGTCTTATGATTCTATGCCTAGGGTAGGTGTATGAGAAACATAGCAAGAATAAAACAATCCTCCTTAAGTTATTCATTCTCAGCTTCCAGCAATCCCAAGTATTACAAGATGTCTGTAGAAAAAAACAGATCACATGCCTGCTGAAGTGCTTCATGGACTTGTGCAAAGCACTATTCTTCTGTGCCTACCCTTGGGCTTGCCCTCCTTCCCTCAATCCCTTTTCCTGCTTTTTAGACTGAAACACACCTGGGCAAGGGCAGCCTTGCAGTACAGTTGAACGCCATTTCATATAAACAAGCTCTCATCTTGGATGGCCCTCAACAACATCTACAGAAGAAATTGTAGGTTAAATCCCATCTTCATCCAGAGAAGTCAAATGAAAATAGGAAAAACTCATGTTCTGCTTCTTCATACAAAACCAGAGAGATAACAGACAAAACCCCTCACTATGCAATCCCTCTCCACTTTTTCTGCTGCCAGAAAACCAAAGGAACTGAAAACAATATTTTTTGCAAATTTTTTCCTCTCCATACAACATCAATAGCATGGAACAAATTCAGAAAGTAAGCTGAAATACAGCAGACACAGCGTAAGAGCTACTACTGCTCCATTTCTAAGAACTACACAGTTTGATGATACATTAGAGAACTAAGATAGCAGAGAGGATTGAGAAGCCAGTCACTGCCTTCCATATGCAAACTGACTATGCTATAATTATTTTCATCTTCTTTCTTACAAATAAATCAAAATTTTATTTGAAGGCATAGCTCGTCTTAGGAAGCAATGGCAAGTATAAGCCACAGACTTAGTGTAAACTATTTGCTTTCTAATGTATTTGGATACCATTATCAAAAATGCATGCATGCAGTTGAAAGGTTGAACAGCTATAATTGAGGAGAAAATTTGGCCTCGTCTCTAAAATCAAGATAAAATGACAGTTAAATCCATATTAAATACAGCATTCCCCCTCTCCCCCCCTTTTTTTCTTTAAAGCATCAAAACCATTAGTTTCCTAGCTGAAAATGCACTTTAAAATCTGATACTAAACAGCCCAGCCATAGTCCTGATACAAAATACAGTACTACAGATGACACACTGGGAAAAATAAAACAAAATTAACATACCAATGTTTGTGGCTGGACCACTATACCATTACTGGCATTTTGCTTATGTAGTGATTCCATTGGTGTTTTGCATTACATGGCAAAACCATAGATTCCCCTTCTAAGAAAAGAATTGCTTAATGTGCCAAATGGTACATCTGGAGAGAAGTACTGCCAGCCTGCAACAACAAAATAAACCATTCTCCATGCCCAGCACTGCCTCCCACTCCCCCCCTCCCCCCAAAAAAATCTGATGCCTCCTGGCTAGGTTTTTAAATGATGATGCTCCTCACAATATTCCTATTGAGAATTATATTTTGGTAATGTTTTGTCTAAAGCTTTTGGTCTGGAAAGCATCTTTATTCCATTATTCTATGGCCTTTTTTTGGCAAATCCTGTATCTGCAGGGAGACGACTGTGGATTTGGTAACATGTGTTATTAGTGCTTTGCCTTAGCTTTTTAATTAAAATATTCTGTTGCCTTTCACTGTCAACGACACCATCAGGCACAGGATTTGTTTGATCTTTGAATGAGTAAGGTAAAATGATGCCTTTTGCCTTATAGTGTGGGTTTAGTGTCACGTGGTATTTAAGGTTCAACATATGTACCAGAGAAAATAAGGTAGAAAGGATCTATTAGATTACACATGATCTGCTACAACATGTTTTTCCAACGTATATGACACTAGTACCATATAAAGTGACTGCTGCTACTTCTTTGGAAGGTTATTGCACACATCAAGCCATTACTGGCAATGGGATACCTGCAGGGGGGATGTCTCTGCTCCCTGGCTACTCTTGCAGGGCACTGGGTGGCTAAAAGGCTCTGGCTGTGCAACTCCAAGTGGAGTCATGAGGTATAGCAGACCTCCATGTGAAGTTTTAAATAGAATTAGCTTCAAATTATGCCTCCTTTCTAATAGTGTTTGGTTCCGGACACTTCCAGAGAAAGAAGGAAAGAAAAAAAAAAAACAACCCAAGCATTGTTAGACTCTGGAGACTCAAGTTTGCACCGAATGATACAAGGAACGGCCAGGTCTGCTATGATTTAACTCAGGTGCTATAAAATATAACCTCTATTAGCAGAAGTAACGTTAACACGTTACTGCAGCAAGGCACACAGGTAACTCACAGTAAGTTCAAGACATCAGCAAACACATCTGTCCCAGCAGAGAAGGCAGGGAGGGATACAGACACTTTGGAGCAAGGCTCTGCGTTGCTAAAGCTGTGCCAAACCATCTGAGAACAGAACTGTGCAAATCTGCTGCAGCAGTTTCAAAAGCTGAAGGAGCTCTCTGGTTTTGAGGTTTGTAACAGCTCCTGCATTACAAAAGGCCATCCAAAGCATATAGATCCCCCTCCCCCCCCCCCCCCCCCCAAAGGTGAATGACTTTTCAACTGAATACTTACCTCCTTGATTTGACGTTCTAGGCACGCTTTCTGGAGTTTTTGGGGAGACCTGCATTATAGATCTCAGAGCAAAAGTTCTCAAAAACATTGCTCTGGAGTTGTTCATAATCAGTCTGAAATAGTCTGTGCACCATATGAAACACTCAGTGGAAAAAAAAAAAAAAGGCAAGGCCTTTTTCCACTGTGTATTTAAGACCAAAAAATTTCAGAGAGCAAGCCGAGATAGGTGGGACAGGGTCTCATTATGGCAACATGAATGCTTGAGGGATGAGACATCAGTGCGTGTGACAATGTGATGCAACACAGGTAAAACATTTGAAATTCTGTAAAATGCTAAGGGTCATCACTATTAGCTCGGGGCTGGGATGCGGTGGTGAGAACAGACGTGCTGTTTGGGGTTACATCCCCTGGAAGCTGCCCTTGTGCTGTGAAATTTCTTACCAGTTAGAATCAAGACACTGACAGAGTTGGCTTGGTCAGCCTGCTGGTTTTGAATGGCCCACGTACAGCCACACTTCGCTGCTTCCCTGCCAGTTTAGGCACCTGTAATTGTGCTACCTTCAGCTCTGCTGGGTAGGTATACTAGTCCGGTCTTCTGCTAGGTAATTATCTCTTCTCATAATGAATACTGAAAAATAGAATTAAATAGAACAGAACCCATACTGACCTTTTAAAATTCTCCATCATTACCTTCCCTACATGGACACATTGCCAGCCATCACAGGAGGCTTCCCTGTTTCATTACGTGAAAAGTGCAAATTGCCTTGACTTTAATCAATGTTTCCTACCTCTCACAAACTGACTGCACACATTAAACAACAAAGTTTGCAAATACATCAAAAGTTTGCGAAACTCATCTGTCCTCCAAATATATTGACATTTTTCATCTCACACAACAGTTCCTTTATTTTACCAAGGATCAGAATTTTTACATTCCACGTCGTAGTTTTCAAGGTTTCTCTTTAGTTCCTTCCTGAAGAAACATGTTTCAAAACTGATGTTATCTAAGTTATTTCCCTTCTCTGACAAAGAATATTAATGGAAATTTGAACAAAGAATTCAGAGCAGCATGCCTAAATGCTGGATGAGGAATATCTACATTCTACAGCCTTGAGAGACTGATCTCTACAGACCCTGATGTTATTTGTCTACTTCCAATGTCCCAACCTGTGCCTCATTTTATTGAACAATCAGCTCAGAAGTCTTTCCAGTGGCATTTAATGTGCATCTCTTACTTAATGTCACACATGAGATCCAGAAGTATGTCTCTCCTGGCATGTGTAATGGATTTCTGCTTAATTTACTTTTATGTAGTGAAAACATTGTTTTTCCTGAAAACAATGTAATAGCAAAAGAACAAAGTTCACCTTGAAAATAAATGTGGCACGGTTTTATCCTCCAATAATGTAACAGTTCTTTAATATTTAAATCCTACAATAACAGCTAAATTAGATACATGCTTTCAAAGACACAAACTGTTCCAAGCCTTGCTGTTTCACAGATGCTGGATGCAGAGATTAAGTGACTGGCTGAAAGTAACAAAGGAAGTCCGTGGCAAAGTCAAATCCTGATCCAAGAACTCCTGATTCCTACCCGCTGTCTGAACCACAAGGCTGTTGTGGCTTCCAACTGGTATTATTATTTTGTACCTGTATCTATTGCTTGCCCTCACCATGCACTGTTAAAGGAGCTCTCCATACCCGTAGAAAACACCAGTGCTTAGCTCTGATAACCCCCATCTTTGGCCTCATAAGCCCTAACCCCTCCTCAAACCTGGATGGAGGTCCAAGAGCACCTTCCACCACCAATCACAGACTCACAGCGCTGACAGCCCACCTCTTGACAGTCCTATGGACACGTCCCCACAGACCTTCCACCTCCTCCCAACCACCTGAACACAATCTGCCTTGCAATCTGTTTGCTGACCCGGCCGACCTAGCAGCATAGCTGCTGAACTAAGCATGGTATGTGACTCTTCTCTGTCTATGTGTGTCTTGGAGGTACTTGTGGTTCAGAAACCCCTTTCCTACCCCGTCTGGGAGGTCCATGCTCACCTTGGTGCACAGCAGCTTCATCCAAGCAGCTCCAGCTGCAGCAGCGAGTTGCTAGTGCTCTTGGAGGGTCCATGCAGTAAATGTCATCTCTGCAAATATATTTTTGCAGAACTTAAATTCCGGGAAAGAAATCCCCCAAGCTTTCACCTTTTATTTGGATAACTGAGAACATGCAAACTGAAAGACTGCATGGGAGGGATTCAGAAAAACACAACCAGCTGTTAACTGCTTTATGTTATTGCTTGTCAATGGGAAATAAATACCAGACGTGTGTCTTCGAAAGTTCCCCTGATGTGATTTGTCTAGTGCTGCAAAGCACACACCAGAAATACAATCCAGGAATTGCATACCGTTGCGTCCTGGCACGGATCACCACAAAACGGCTCACTGCACCTCGTGTTCACACATGAAGTACCTCAGGTTCTTGCTAAAGTGAAAAGAAGTCACGGCAGTTCAGAAGCCATCAAATCCAGCTTCCACAAATCTGCAAAAAATCTTGAGGGAAAAACATAAAACAAACATGAAAAATGTTTGTGTAGAGCAATAAGTGAATATGCAAGTCTACAGTGCATATGAAAATATAAATTAATCACCATTTTAAAAACAGTGATTATCTCCCTTTTAAAAAATGCTTTCACAAATGCATATACCAGGGCTTATTGTTCCATAAACCAGTTCATCCAGATTTGTTCCTGTTAGCCAGATTCCATAACTTACAGTGGACTAAAAATGAAAAGTTGGATCCAGCCAGTGGATGCCAGACAACTTGTGATCAAAAAAGATTTTTGGGATGAAGTTTCCCAAGTAACCATGGAAAAACCACATATTGATCATTTGAGTTCAGTGTTCTCCCTTTCACAAGGGAAAGAACATAAAAGCATGTATTTGTTTACATCAGTTAGAAAGGAAGTGGTAGAAAGAATGACTGTCATACTGCCCTGTCCAACATTATTTCCTGGCTCTCAGCATCTGCTGATGTTTGAAGTGAATCTGCACAAAGTGTACCTTTGCTAAACTTCTCCAAATATATGAAATCTCAACCATTTCTGAACAACAAAATAAAAATCAGGCGATAATGGATATGCAAAACAAATGCCACCTTCTCTCCCTCTCAGTCCACCACCAGGAGCTAGTAAAGCCTACCCAAATTTATATTTG
>NW_010233247.1:12322-16170 GCF_000690775.1 Eurypyga helias | reverse complement strand
CAGGAATGTGTTATTCAGAAATCTCCTAACAATGTAGTTTATTTCAGTACTACCACTAACTTCTGGTCCCTGTCTCCAGTTTGACCAGTTACCATAGAAAAGTGAGGAAGCTGTGGAATGGCCAGCAGATAATGAGGATTATCATTTGCGCCTTACCTTACAGTGATCATTTGCCAACATTCTAGTTATGCCTTCCATTATCATAGCATTTGTCATATTCTTTATACTACAGACATAGAAATGTCATGGAAATATTAATTTCAAACTATTAAGTTATTCCAAGGATGATCATTTGGAAAAAATAGAATCCGTTACTTGTGTTATTCATTAATTTAGTTGCACAACATGGAAAACAGGACCTTACTCTGCCTAACAAGCATAAAGCAGAAATAAACAGGCCTCTTGTGGAGACTCATGCTGTTAATTTGATCAGTAATCCCTGGAAGACGCTCTGCCATTGGAATATTATCCTCCTGTTCCACAACACATCTGACAATTCACTGTCAATTTATTTCTCTGACAGTTTGCGATTACACCTGGGTGCACTTGGCAGCCTCCAGTGTGTAGCAGGCTCCCCAGCAGCATGCTCCTAAATTCCCGGTGCCTCAGAGGCTCCAGTAATCATTAAAATGAGAAGGGAAAAGAGGCTGAATATTTTCTGTGAGGGTTCTCCTGAGTAGCAATTCACACAATTGGGTTTGCAATCCCATTAACTTTGTTACCTGAACAGTAAGACTGGTTGTTGGGGTTTTTTTTGAGGGGGGGAAGGGGGGAGTGAAGGGGGAGTGACAGGAGATCACAAGACAGCAGTGAATGAAATAGGAGGCATCTGTTTGGTATTCAGTGCCTGACAGTTGCTAATGTCACAGGTTGGAAGAGTTTAATTTAGGATTTGCCCTAAGAGAGAAAATAGGGTAATAAATAAAAGGAGGTATGTAATTGTGGTGAAGGAACTCTTAGGGTCCAGTATTTGCACAACTGGGCACTCAAGGAGAAGCAGCACTACTCTTCCCCCAATACGAGCTTCCACACGATCCTCCCCCCTCATCTCCAACACATCCTTCAGAGCAACAACTTGTCCTTGGCACGACCCATGTTTCCAGCTAGTAAAGTCCTCCTCTGTTCCCCCCATTGCCTCAGAAGGCATCAGTTTTCTGTTTTAAAATATCAAGCCACCCTATCTCAGCTGCATTATGAACAAACAAAACAACCCAAAACAGTTTTGTGTGTGTGGAACAAGAACAAAACATTTCAAACCCAAAGAAGTTTCCAATAAGTCACTCATTGAAATTCAGGAAGAAAAAACCAAAAAGGGTAAAAATACCCCCATGTATCCAAGGCCATTTCTTTCCCTCATCTGTGTTCCATCATCTTCTTCCTTATCCAAAAAAGTTGCGGTGTCCGTGGGAGTATGAAAAAACATTGGTGTGACCACCAAAAGGAACTCTCTGTCTGGCAGCATAAAGCCACGCGTTATCCCGTCTCCAGGAACTCAGCCTTGCTTCGACAGTCATAAATATTCTCTGATGACAAAGCACAGGGTAGTCATTCATCCAGACTGAATAATACTTTAAAACCTTGAATAGCACACTGGGATCTGTGCTCTGTCCCAGCCAGAACTTGAGAGCCATGGGAAACAACCCCTGGTAAGCCTTGTGTGTAGGATGCCCTGTACTGCCCTCCTCCATCTTCAGGGCTGATAGAGTGTTGGGCTTCTCCCTTTCAGAGGTCCCAACCCATCTGGTGGCCAAGAAATTTATCTGAGGACAGTATGAAGTTTTAAAATCTTCCCAATCCTCTCCCTTGTAAAAATACTTTCTGGGTCTTTCTTGCCTGCTAGCCTCATCCTGTCTTGTGCGTGTACAGGAAGCCAGTCTTCACGTTATATAGGTGTCACTGGGTGTGGAGCAAATTAAACTACCATATCAGTGAGAGGGATCATCCTCAACTACATCACTGAATGACACACAGATACATGAAGGCTGAAGAAAGCATCCAAGCACAGGCAATCTGATCAACGACAGCTAGTTTATTCCACTGAAGAGTACCCAGCAAGTTAGCTCACCATTTTAGATACACTCTGCCCTTGGAAATTTTCAAAGTTTTACAAAGTATTTGCATATGTGTATTTAGGGGGGGTGGGAAGACGTATTACAATATTAATTTTACACTATACTGCGTAATCAGAGATCTCCTAATTTTCAAGAGAGCGTTACTTGACGCCTTGTTGCGTAAATACTCTGCTTGTGCAAGCAGATCCAGGAACGATCCGTAATTTACGTCACAGTCTTGCAAAAGTTATTGATGAGAAAATTATCTTTATGACTAGCTTTCATTTAGACAGCAGGAAAAAAAAAAGATCTAAATATAAGTCACTCCTCTCTTTTGGCCTCCCTTTCTACCCCCACAAACCCCAAAATTAATAACATATTTACAATGAATAAATACTAACTTTATGCTCACCTGTATGCCTTCTCCTTTGATGGTAGTCTTTTAAATTTAATTTAATCTTGCATTCAAGGTAGAAACAAGTAAGAAATCTAACCTGTTTATTAGTCAGTGTAGTTTTAGAATTATATTTGCATTTCTTCCTTTGAGAATGTAATGGATTGTTGACACAATGGAGGCCAAGCATGCATTTATGGTGCATGATATCATTGTGTGGCTAATAGAGGGAGTGTACTTATTCCAGATGACTGCCACAAGAGAATGCAATTGCTCAATAATGTGTCGATGTACCTACCCATGGGAAGGATTTAGGTCATCTGAGACCTGTATTGGGAACATGCCAGGGACCCCAGCACTACCTCCAATTTGCACGAAATGGAGGAATTTGGGCTCTCTTCTACAATAAGGATAAGCAGAATGAGTGAGAAAAGAGTCAAAAAGCCACCCCAAATCCAACAATTGGTTACACTTGGAAATATAGTGATTTAAAAAACATTAATCAAATTTTTAAGTTTATGATTTAAGAGAACGACTAAGAAAAAACATTAGATTTTTACAAAGCTTTAAAAAATTTTTTAGTTTTTATTTTTAAGGAGTCCAGGATGTGGAGAGTACTGCCACCTAGCCATAAGATCCTAGCAAATGTAAATGTCTCCTCATAAAAAATAATTATGACATGCTAATTTAAAAAAAAAAAATCTCAGAAAACTGAACACAACTAGAAAGGAAAAACTGTTACCCAGATGCAGGAAATAAAAGCCATAAGAGTAGCAAACTTCCAAGGGGACAAGTCAACCTAAGTGTGGTATACTGTAGTACATATGATGATCTGCATTAGGGAGAAATTACCTCACCAAGAATTAAGTGCTCAAAAATGGCTACAACACCTGACAAAAACTATTTATGGACAATAAAATCACTGTACCATCTGCTGTATGGCTTTATTTTTTTAATCATGTATGAAGTTAAAGTGGAATATCTGACTCATCAAATACTAGTGTGACAGAAAAAATAGACAAAGAAGAGTTAAGAGCTCACTGAAAAATGCAAATCAAGTAGCACAAAACAGGATCAACTCAATAAATAGAAATATTTTCCATACTTCTCAAGATGTAAAGAGTCACAGGAGGATATTCAGCTTGTTGGATGCCTACTTTTAACTCCTTTCATTGATTTTGAGGTGGCTATGCAATTTCTTTAGGTTGGGTACATGCATAAAAAAACCTGGGTGAATCACAGAATCACAGGATGATTTGGGTTGGAAGGGACCTTAAAGCCCATCCAGTTCCAGCCCCCCTGCCATGGGCAGGGACACCTTACACTACACCACGTTGCTCAAAGCCTCATCCAGCCTGGCCTTGAAGACATCCAGGGATGGGGCATCCACCGCTTCTCTTGGC
>NW_010233247.1:0-12262 GCF_000690775.1 Eurypyga helias | reverse complement strand
ACCCCCGTTCCCCCTTGTCCTGTCACTACAGTCCCTTGTAAATAGTCTCCCTCACAGCTTTCCTGTAGCCCCCTGCAGGTACTGGAAGGTGCAATGAGTTCTCCCCGGAGCCTTCTCTTCTCCGGGCTGAACAAGCCCAATTCTCTCAGCCTTTCATCACAGGAGAGCTGCTCCAGCCCTCTGAGCATCTTTGTGGCCTCCTCTGGACTCGCTCCAACCAGTTTATATCCTTCTGATGTTGAGGGCTTCACAGCTGGATGCAGAACTCCAGGTGGGGTCTCACAAGAGCAGAGTAGAGGGGGAGAATCCCCTCCATCCATCTGCCGGCCACCTTTGGATGTGTTAAGAAGCTTTTCAAACCAATGGAAATTGTAACTCCAGCAAGACCCATAATAATGTAGAGACCCTGTGGTTAAAATGAGCCAGCTAGGACACAACTGGAATTTAAAGCCTCTCCCAGTATCCAATTAAGAGAATTTTTCGAGTTATTAAGATGGTTTACAGGGTGTTTTCTGTTCATCCTTTTTCAAGACACAGGTCAGAAGAATGTGCCCATTCTTAGCACAAAAGAATTCAACCCCAAACCCCATTAGTCAAATGACCTGATTCAATGAGATGCACTGTGTCACGATGTGATGCTCAGCTCAGGGCTCCTACGTCATCTACTACACTTAAAAAACAAACAATACCCCCAGCCCCCCAAACAATAATTATACCAATTCAGTTAATTTCATGTTAGTTTTTCAAATAAGTCCTTTCCCTCAGCCCTCCCTCTATTTCTTCCACCACCCTGATCTGATTTTTCCTATTTTGAAATAAGACTTAGAAATCTACCCAATGGCAGGTGGGTGGAGGCAGTCCAGATAGTATGCTTGTTGGTCGCCCAGCAGTTAACTTGTGGTTGACATTTTTGGTTGTCCACAGGAATTTCCAGGGTGGTGTAAACAGACAGATGTGGGTTCTTTTCTGCTATACAGATCACACCATAGAGAGATATCAAAGGAAAAAACCAAATCCATGAATAATGCACTAGTGGCAGCATTTGAAGCTCAGAACTTTAAAGGCTGGCCTCTGAATTTACTGGTTTAATTGTTAGGTATGGACATTTAGGCCACGAGATAGCTTTTGAAATCAAAATATCATGAAAGGTTTCCCAAATATTTGAAAGTTCATACAAAGTGAAAGTGGGCTCAAGTACTGACAACTCAAAGCTGCTCCCTCCCTGAAAGCGTTGGCTTCGTCTTAAATGATAAAATTGCTCTTACCTTCTTATCCTCAGTATCACATTGGTTTGCTTTTTACTTCAGTGAGGCATCTCAACAACTATTTCATGTCTCTCTGGTCCTCTACCATCGGCAATCTAAATGGGAGGGCTTTGATGGGTGACTAGGCAGACTTTTGCCTGCACAGATGAGTAAAGCTCCGCTGACCTCAGGCTAACTCCTACTAGCCAGGAAATTTTACTCCTCATTCTCCTTTTCTTTTTTGTTTTACTGGTACCATTACACAAAATATTGTCATGTCAGCACAAGGTATGCAAAAAAAAAAAAAAAAAAAATCACACAACAGACACATTGTGGTATCTTTTCTATTGAGATTAACAAGCAGCACATGATTAAAGTCATGTTAACTCAAGAGTGCAACTTGTTAATCATTCTTACTCTGAAAATGCCAGTTAAAGATTTTTTCATAATTTATTTTTTCAGGATGATTTGTATAGGTTTCTGTCAGTCTGTTTTAGAGCATGGCAGGTTACAGAGATGCTTTGATTCATGGCTGGACATAGATTATTTTAAGTAGATGGAACAAGGAGTCTTGGTTTTAACAGCGCTGCACCGTCATCTTGCGGTTGCAGCACTCAGCTCCTAACTCTTATTTGGAAACGCCTTGAACAAGAATCTGATGTGAGCGGGAAGAAATTGTAATTGCCTCACTCCCGGGGCTTCGGTTTGTTTGGAGGCCTCCTTCCTGCCACTCTTGTGACAAGACAGACTGGCCCTGACAACTGTTTCCACTTCAGTTCTTTCCATCTCCTTCCTTCATGAGAGGCGAGCATGACCTCCTCCATAAAATCAACATTATTTAAAAGACTTATCTCCTCCAGACTTGCAGTACTTCTGCTATGAACACTTATTTGAAGACACATTTTCAGGGCAGTGTTGTGTACAGTGCTCCTTCCTGCCTGAGGTTTAGAGAGGGAATGCTCTACCACTGGCAGCTCCTGATGAGTTATACATCTGTTTCACAACTGAGGCAAATCACTTCAAACACCTTCTTGGCTTAATTCACTTTTGCCAACTTGTAAGAAGTATCTATTTTTGTCTCTTTTTCTGTACTGCTCAAGATACCAGCCAGTGCAGGATTCTCCTGGTAGACCCTTCCAATCAGCTCAAAAGAGTTAATTTCCCAGGCTTGTCCAAAACGTAGGAGAAAGCCTTGAGCAAGGCTTCCCTTCACCCCCAGTCGTGCTGTTCCCAGCTAGAGGGCTGCTCTCCCATCAGCCTCCTTATGGGTCCTCCTGGCTAAAACCCCACCTGTATTACAGGAAGATACACAACATGGATCCAGTGAACTGTGACCTAGTCATCTATCAGTGCACAAAGAGAAAGCATGAAATGGTAGTCAGCCTAGTTACTTGGAAGTGTGTAGCATGACAATGTCCCTAGCCTAAACCACAGATTCCAAAATCGGTGACCCTGTCATCCTCCTCAAAAGGCAGTACATAAATCCCCGATTATACAGATTCTTCCTTACCCATATACCAATACCAGGAATCAAAAGCTTTAAAGGCTACACTACTTCTTTCTACTTGTGCTCTTCACTTCAGCCATTTCTTTCAAGTTAGAGAAGAAAAACTATTAAGGCCACTATTGTTTTCTTCAAGTTTTGGCTTTTCTATCTGGGTTGCTAATACTTTGAGGGAACATTTATTTTTGCAGAAACCATCATTACATTAAAACTTGGGGGGGGGGAATCAGAAATGGGTTCCTACAGGGATTAGTTTAGTACTTGGGAAGAAAAACAGTGATTTTTGATTAGAACTGTTACTATTTTCTCCTGTATGGAATCTGGAGTATGCATACTGAATTCCCTATTTTCAGAAAGAATTGCCTACAGCTTAAAATGCTGTAAAACTATGTTTACTACAAATTTTTTTGGATGTGGAAATTTTTGTGATCTTGCAAATGGATTACCACAGATAGAGTTATGCATTGACTCAAAATCTTAGTACCAGTAGAGGGATACTCTGTGGGCCTTGGAATCCATTAATGCAAAATTAATGGAGTGCATGAGGGTTGTAATCTAAAACTCTAAAAATAAAAGATTACTTATTGCAAGATATTTTTTTTCAGCTATCAGGTATTTTAAAAGGTCAGAATTATCTATTTTATACTCATACCTTCAAAACGGCTACATTTTGGATTAGCTTCAGAAAAATAAAACTTCTTGCACTAAAATGTAAAAATGCTTCATCAAATGCTACAAAACATTGGGGAACGTATGGAAACTTTTGCAACTGACAGCTACCACTGGTGTGACTGCAACTATGAAACAAACAGTGAGATGTCCAGAATCTTATTTGTGGCAGATTTAGCACAGATCTTAGGGGACTATCTGTCTGATAAAGTGGGCATGGGAAAGTCCAACTACCAGGTATGGAGACGCCCCTGAACCCGATTAAACTGCACAAGGCAAAGGAAAGCCAAACCAAATCAGGGACATGGCTCACAGCTTGATATTGTGGGAGTAGGAAACGTTGCAGTCTCCCCACAGGGAGAAAATACACACACAATCCAGCCAGTGTTAAACCCCAGCTGCTGCTGCAAGACTCTAAGAGCAGGATGCCTTGGCTCTGTTTCGGAGGGACCACCTCTAACAGCAGAAGACGGCTCGATGGCTAATTCAGTCCTTCGCCTCGCTTACCGATACTGCCAACAAGGCTGCTAATTAGTACTAACTGTGATGGTGGTTTCTGTGATGTGGACAGCTGTTTGCAAAAAGCTGGACTGAGACCACCAACTCACTTCAGACAGGCCACTAAACAGCCATCTGAGGGTAACCACGAGGTCGCTAGCAACTTGGGTTAGATTCAAACTAGTGACTTCGAGGTGAAAAGGCTCCATATTCAATTACCAGTCCCCTGAGTCATCCCATCCACCCTCTATAGTTATTTCAAAGTGCTTTGGTAAGCAATATCTGAGGACATTACATGTGTTCAAAATGCTAAAAATACACGTCCAAGGGCAGGGAAAAGATCAGATCACCCAAATCTAAATTTTCCTTTCTGTTTAAAAAGAAAATAAAGGGGAGGAAAAAACCCCAAAACAACCAAAAAACCAAATCGCAATTCTAACACTTTAAGCTTGTTAAAAAAGCTCCCTTCCCCCTGCTTTACCGTTTCAATTAATTTCTGGCAAATATCACTAGAATAGTAAAGAGAGACTGTTCTTAGAAAAAAATAGTAATATTCCCTTTACCTTTGTATTTTCTGAATAGCCAAAATCAAGAGTAGAACGAAGGGGAAAGCACTTGAGGGTAGGGGTGTGAGAAGGGTAGCAGGAACAAAACAAAATGTTAAAAAATGGATTTAAAAAAGCCCCATGCTGACAACAACAAATCCCAGAGATTCCACCCAGGGCTTCTCAAACTTGCAGTTTTGTTTTAAAGGGGACGCTGCCCTCTGGTACCCTGGGATATGGTATTTTCAATGCAAGTCCAGAGGTCCACCGATCTACTTTTGTCACTTATCCTGGGATCTGACAACTCTCACCAGGGGCTCAGTAAAACAGGCCTCCAGTTTTTAAACAAAGTGGATTTTAATTGAGAAGCACCTGTGGCGAAAGAGTCTACTGACATTATTAAAAAGCAAACTTATCACAGTGAATCATAGAGGCAGGGGGTAAGGGAGCAAGTCGGGGGGAGGGAGAGGTGGTGTCCACATATACGTCATACCTGCAGCACAGTACCATTCCTTTCATAAAATTCCCTTGAAGAAATGCGTAGGATTTGACTACACCCCACGAAGAGTGTTTTTCCCAACAAGCTGTTCCCAGGGTGCTGAAAAGCTATCATTCATAAAAAATTATTGAGGGGGAAGGAGGTAGCAAAGGAGAGTTCAGAAGGCCAAGGACTCCAGTGGAAACCACAGAATGAGGCCATCTGTAAAGCACGCACCTGTTTATGGCCACCATAATAGCTTAACTAGAAAGCTTAAAGTTCCAAATTGTGGGGAGTGGGAGAAGGGGGGAAAGAGGGAAAACATAATGAAAGCTTGTTCTAATATCAAAATACACTTTAACCCATGGAGTGCAGGCTCACAATGGATGGCTGCAATTCGGAATAAAGCAGTGACAATGCAGAGTCCACAGAATTGAGTAGGACACTCTTCAGAACATCTTTGTCTCATTAAACAGACATGGGCTTGGGCCAAAGATTGGAAGATGCACCACCTTATAAAGTATGTGCGTAAAAAACTCCTACTTATTAAAGAATATTTAAGGCTGGCCCAGAGAGCAGTTCAGAGCAGAGAGCAGCTGCCAAGGTCGGTTTAAATGCAGTAATGAACAACTCCTGTAACAAGAGTTTACACGTAAAGGAAAAGAGAGTGAAGACACCCTGCAAAGTCTTGGAGGATACACAGATTGTTTAGAATGACAAAGAAAGTGCTTTAATTTTAATGACACTATTAGTAAAATCCCCAGGTGATTTGTAAGAGTGTTGCGTATTCACTTTGCCCTCAGTAAGTTGTAAAAAATTATGTACTCAGCCTTTTGGTCCAGCTGAGAAGACTTGACTTTAAGGATGAGACTCCTTACAGGTATGAGTCAGTAAGGATGCTTTTTTTCCCCGGGAAGGAGCTAGGCATTTTTAATTCATTATTCTCTTACAGATCAGTTTTGTTGACATTTTTGCCAAGACTTCTCAAAACATTTTGAGAAATCTCAAACTGAACTGAGGGAGACCACAGGCAGGGGGAATACACATATCTCACAGAGAAGCTGTATTTAAATCTTTTATCATAAGTGTTCTAAGCAAGGCTGGAAGGCTGCTTTTGATGCACGACACTCAGTCTTGCTAACAAACTAACATTTCTGGCAGAACCTATCACAATGTGCCTAAAAGTGGAAAAGAAGGGCTGCCCCAGGAATTTGAAGGGGAACATGGGGTAACACAAGACAGTGGTATGTTTCTTTTCATTAATTATTAGCCCAACATTTTCCCATTTATGAATGCAGTCACAATACTGTATTTTTTCTGCCTTGTTCATATAAATCAGCTTACTGAACCTCACTGTTAGTCAAAAGTGAGGTTCAGTCTATGACGTGCAGAAGGAAAAAAACAGATGGTGCAGAATAAAGGCAGTAAGGAACTGAACACAGAAATACCACACGCTCTACAACCTATGTCAGGGAAAACATGAGTTTCAACTGGTTTATCAACATTTTTTTTTAAATCACTCCCAAAGTAATAAGCTACTTCTTCCCTGCCAGAGCGCTTTCATCTGCAATGATTGTCTTAACTTTTTTTTTTTAAAAAAAAACCCAGAAAACTTAGACTGTTCGGATCTGTATTTTTAGGTCTAATCTTTTTTATTCAGCCTGTCTTACATGCTCTTCAAGCGTGCTCTTCCCCTCCCCTCCACTTTAATTCTTACATCTAACATTAACAGCTGAAAAAGTTCTGTAGCAAATGTAAGCAACTTCATCCAGAGTTAATGAAGAGGTCACTTGAAGCAGAAAATGGATCCTTCCATCTCTCCCCCAAAACCCCCAACCCACAAATAAAATACACTGCAAAGCCCAGCACAAGACACTGACCTTGCAATGCAACACTAAGTCCAGGCACAATTCTTACATCTAACATTAACAGCTGAAAAAGTTCTGTAGCAAATGTAAGCAACTTCATCCAGAGTTAATGAAGAGGTCACTTGAAGCAGAAAATGGATCCTTCCATCTCTCCCCCAAAACCCCCAACCCACAAATAAAATACACTGCAAAGCCCAGCACAAGACACTGACCTTGCAATGCAACACTAAGTCCAGGCACTTCAGACAGAACATGGTACTATCACTCTTTTTTTTTTCCCCTGCTCTTCCTAGGCATTGCCCTACGCATATTCCACATCAATTCCTGACATCTCCATTAACAAAATATTTTCAGAAATTACTGGGAAGGGATCATCACCTACTGTTTAGCTAGTCAAGCTGTGAATTATGTAAGAGATTAGCCACAAGAAAGTCCTTTGTCATGAATGCTTTGCCCTAATTTTTCCCCAATTTGCCCCTAAGTGATTTATCTTACAAAAGCCCACATACGCTAGTTTCATGATCTGTTCTGTGAGAAACGTGTCAAACAACACATTACCTGCTAATGCTCAGCGTTAAACTGATTTCGCATTAAAGTTTTTATAATATATTTAAAACAAGAAACACAAAAAGGATTTATCATGAAAAACAAAGAAAATACTTTTATAAGAGTTCATTAAATGCTCACAAAGAATAGATTTTAAAAGGTATGTAATAATAGAAGGATTCACCTTTACAATAATATTCAGTAAACGTAATTTCAAAAACCCAAACTGCTCAGGCTAACAGCTGAAAAACCCCTCTATACCAAGAGTTAGGACTTGATATTTAAGATAAATTACATAATTTTTTTTTCTTATTATTGTGCTGTCAATGTAACACAAACATACATCTCTGAAAAAGAGGTCAACAGTAGAATAGCTATCACCACCAACATTTACTATGTTTATGTTTTAGCATTAAAACCACTGGTGAGAGGCCTGTTCAGTTCACACATTTCAGTTGTGGTTTTGAGATTTTTTTTTTCCTCAGACAACATACCTTTTGTTCTTACTTTTATTACATTTTCAAAACACCATGAGAAGAAATCCTCTTTAAAACAACCCCACCAAAAAAAAAAAATTAGATTGCACTGTTCACGATTTAATAAATATTGACTATGAACATATGTCAAAAGCATTTAGATGTTCAGCACTCTTGAATTATTACAAAACAACCCACCAAAACTAAAGGCATTGCATAACAACTCCACAAGTGGATGGACTAGTTGAAACACTTTGTGAATGACAAAGTAAAAATTCAAACAGAAATCCCTTTTGTGCTATTATACTTATGCTTGCTTGTACTTAAAAATAGTAAGAAACTTCTAAGTTTCGCATAAATATGTTATGGAAGTCACCTGGAGTTCAAATAAGACCAAATGCAAATTACAACGCATCTTACTAATGGAGCTTCAGCGACGTCTCTACACCACTATCGGTGAGGCGTTAGCTGTGCTTCTGAACTGAGCTGAGATGCCATGCAGCAAAAAGAGGATGAGTTTAATTTTAAATGCTCTGGACTTCCACATGTCTTTACCTCCAGTTGCTTTTTCTTTTCCTATGAAAAGCCAAGGAAATTCTCTTCTTTATTTATATGTTTTCTGTTTTCGATTCAAATATTGTAACTATTAAGTACTTTCTGAATTGTATACTACTTTTAGAGTAAACTGTAAGGCTGCAGAAAATGCTGAGACTGATAGCAAAGCACCCTTGATTCCAATATGGCAATTGAACGCTGTACAGGGCCAATCCTGTCCAAAATAAATCTGGGGTGTAAACAGACATTGCTTTGATCTTACTCTGGCAAGGGGAGGCTCTTCCTAAAGGATACCTTTGGAGAGCAAACTTTTGCTGCTGGCAGAGTCTGGGAGAAATTATGCAAAATAATCATACTCCCCCATATGTTTTACAAACAGACTGACAGTGTGTTCCCCACCATATAAAGGTTCACTCTTGGACCTGAACCACTCCCTCTCTCACCCTCAGAGATCCAGTTTTGTTTGTTGCTGCCATCTCCAGTCAAAGCCGTTCCTTACTCCATGCGAGATGGACATCAGGAGGCAGAACAGAGGGAAGTGCAGAGAATCTCTCAGGTCTTGGTTCCCCCCCCCGCCCCAGTACCACACTAGTGTGAAGCAATTGCTCTTGAAAATGCCCTGTACAGACCTTGGATTTGTGACTGGAGCAAAGACAAAGCAAAACCAAGATCAGCATATTTAGTTGCTCAGCTCCCACATGTCTCTACTTACAATATATAAACTAAGGATTTCCACATCTTACAACGTGGACAAATTTGGACTGGATTATGACAGAGGAAATGTATAACCTTCATTTTATATCAGGAATAGTTAGTCTTTAAAAAAGATATTTTAGGGATACTATTAACATAAAACAAACCCATACTACTAACATATGCAAGTCCCAACAGTTTCTCATCCTCCTAAATTACTGGATCTTATCAGAAATCACTGTGAGAGGAAGTTCCTATAAAGAAGCCAATTAAGTGTAAAGCAGTATGGGAAATTTATACTTGAATGGTTACAATTTGGCCAAACTACGAGCAACTGGAACTGGATCTTAACATGCAAAGTATCATTTAACCCTAAATAGAGACAACTGTCAACAGGTCTCCCCCTAAGCAACGAAGACCTAATATCTTCCACATGTAACACAGTTAAGAAACATTTTGTCTTTGGGTACTCTTTAAAACCAGCATGCACGCTGTGACTTCACCGTACTGCAGAGAAACTCTAAAGGGTATTAGGAAAAGGGGCGACCAAACTATGCCAAGGCTTGGCGTGTGAAGGACCCAGGAGGTTTGAGCACTCTTCTGCTGACCCGCCACGGACTGTTTAATCAGGACCCTGGACAGCACCACGGGGGCCCCGACAGGCGGCGGCGCGCAGCCCTCGGCTCCGGCCAGCCGCCCCCGGGGACAGACACCTCCCGGGCCGCATACCTCCCCGGCCGCTGCCGCAGCCACCTTCCGGCTCCCAAGCGTGCGCATCGCGTAAGGAATCCTTGGGGGGTTCCCGGAGCAAGCAAAAAGGGTTGTTCCGCATTACTTCCTACATGACATAGTTGTCAACAGGAAGAAGCCTGCTTAAGACAGCGCATTCTAACAACGACATAGGTAAGGCCGGGTACATGCAAAGATTTACGGTAATTTTGGGTACTACCTCACGTTGTTAATACTTTTCCACTTGCAAATAAAGGGGAGTGTTTTGGAGTCTCGCTATGCAAACACGGTAACCTGAAAATACAAAAATCAACCGCTACATGGAGATTGTGACAATGGCATTAATTGCCTGGGATTTAATTTTTTGTTGGTTGCATTTAAAAATGTATTTTATGAGCCCTTTAGGCAAACCAAACCTAAATTATTAGCAGCAGTAAAAATTCAGAACTTTGCACACATTTAAGCTTATTTTTCACCATTTGCAAGAAAGCTTTTTGAAAATCTATCCACTCATTATGAGAAACTAACTCCCTCTTTGCTTTCAATTAAAAAAAATAGACCTTAAAAAAAGAAAAGATGTGATCACCATTGTTTGAAAGCACTCGAAAGCAATAAGATGGTCACAAGACTTGATCTGACTGTTCTGCCCCTTCACAAACTCAATAAAGCTTGCTTTTTATGACTGATTGCTGTTCTGTATTAATCCCACAGCATATAAAACAAGCCTATTGGAGACTGGGACTCCACTGGGGGAGGACAGGGAAGCTGTTGTGTTCTGAGAATTAATCCATCTAGGAAAATCAAAAGCCAGCCACTCACAATACAGTAATCAGCATGTTCTCCACTGTGAAAGCCCTACATTTCCCATTTAGAAAACACAACTATTACTCCATTATGTACTGAAACACACAAAACCCTTTTATTTATTTGTTTGTTATTATTTGGCTTATATTTATGGGTTTGTGTGTATTCTATTGGTGGGTATACAGCCATCAAGTTAAAAAAAAAAAAAAACCAAACCCAAACCTGTCTATTCCCAACTGCTTAAAAGGAAAAAGGGGCTCCCACTGCTTTTTCCACAACCAAAGTTCTTTTTGGATTTGCTTTGTGAACAGGATTTTAACTCTTTATTATCCTAAATAAAAGAAAATTCTTTGTATTTTTTTCCTTACACAGAAAGTTCATTTTCTGTTCAGGAAAATTATGGGTTTTTTTTCTTACTTTGTTAAATTATCTAACATAAGCAGTGGTGCTAAAACAAAAATGTTTACATTTTATCATACTCATTTGAAAATGACTTCACTTTATTTCTAGGTGCGTTTATATTTGTTGCTCCTTTGTTAACAAAAGTTCAATTCTTTCCTTTTAAAGTTAAATGATGTAGCCTTCCAAATAAAACCTTTTTTAAAAGTAGAGCTCGCTCTTTGTTGTTGTTTTTGACATATAGGTGCTAGAAGTATGATTTTTTTCCATTTTGTTATGGAGATAAAGATTAAAAACCCCAAACAAAAGCAGCTGTAAATTGTATGTGACATTAATTAAACTGCTAAATTAATTCTGGCCTAAACACACGAATTAAGGCTTATGGAAATCATTGAGAAACTACAAACTGACAGACCATGTGATCAAGAACCATCAAAACCATATATCCTTTTCTAGTTAGTGAGCAAAAGGCACCTTCCTCTGTGAGAAATGACTTCATAAACCAGCACTTAAACACAAGGGGTTTTTATCCACTGAAATGTTCCTGTAAAATTATTTTTATAAGAGCACTTGGCTTATATTTATAGTTATTCTTTGTTTTAGCAAAGAACACTTTTCTCCTCCATTTGTTGTTAAAGTAGGAATTCACTAAAATCAACACTAGTGTTACAGTCTTTGTTCCTATTGCCATTATCCCTTTACATACATCCTTTACTTATTCAGTGGCTGAAGATGGTAGTTTTGTATAATTTCCTTTAAAACCAAGAGGCGCCTAAAATCCAGTTCAATTCCATAGACCCACCTGGTCAGCACGGTAGACACAGAAATCTTATGGTTAACTTGAAAAGATCCTAGTAGTCTGGCCATATTCACCATCAGTTTCAAGTATTACTACATATTTCTCATGGTTCAAACTAGCATGTGGGGTTTTTTCCATTTTTAAATCATAAAAACGAACTGGAGGAGCAAAAGCTTATGCACATGGCTGGCTAAGTGTGTGTTACATGTACATGTAGTTTTAGGACATAATGCTGGCTCTCCATTTGAGAATTAAATGATGACAACAACACAAACAATGTAACTTTTCTGGGACCTTCCTGTTGGACACAACTGAAGATAAACAAAAAACAGCACTGATATGCAAGCGCTAGTAATACTAAGCTGTAATTCTTGTTTTCCTTATGCACAGAGGATTAAATTTCTTGGCTACCAGGCAAAAGCTATGGCACACATAGAGTTAACCATGCCCCCACC
>NW_010233246.1:570-2229 GCF_000690775.1 Eurypyga helias | reverse complement strand
GCGACGTCAGCACCCGGCGTGCTCTGCCGGCACGCGCCGGGCTGGGGCACGAGCCGCGTCGCAGCCGCCGGTGACAACCGAACGAGGACGGTGACAAGGGTGACAAGGGCTGTGCCTGCTGCCCTCGCCCCCCCTCTTTCTTGTTTGGCGCCGGCTCTGCGATGTTAATTTGATTGCGCCCGTTTCAGCTTCCTTTCTACGCTGATTAGCTGAGTTTCACCTGAAGCATGAGATTAATTCAAATTGCATGGAAGCAATCAGTTATGCTCTTGCCGTACGGCAGCAAACTTCCAAACACGTCCCTCCCTGTGCCCGCGACGTGCTGCCCGCTGCATCCCTATCACGGAAGGGGACGCGGGCTGGCTGCCAGGGATGCTCCCCTCTCCCCTGCTGACCGCCCCTGCGCTTTGTTTGGGCTCTGATTAACTTCCACTTAACTCCGTCCGCAGCGGCCTGACTTTCAAGGAAAGCCGGCCCTGATCTCGCTTTAATTGGCCTGACATTTCACTAAACAAACAAAAATCCAGACCCGAAACAAAACAAAGAGCCCCATATAATGCTTAATTGGCTGTGGCGCTTCGTCTACCTATTCATCCAACCCTTTTCAAAGGCTGGGAGGTCTCCAGGAAATGGAAAAGCACACGCATAATAAGGTTATGTGCTATTCAAGTCAGCAAGCAACCTGTCCTGGGATGCAATTACAGCAGTGGCAGGGACAAGGCAACGGTTTGGGCTCCGAGACGTCCGCGCGCTCGCTCGGGATTAACCGCCTCGACTTTGTACCTGCGCCGGATTGAAGTGCGCCGTTTGAAGTCGCTCGTTTTGATTCATCCGTCGGCAGGATAAATTAAACAGCTGACAGGGAAGGGAGCAGGAATCCAGGGAAGCAGAGGCTGGGTGGGGAGGGGAGAAGCCCGGAGAGAAACGCCTGCCGATGCCAGTGCTTGGCTGGGGAGGCGAAACGGCAAGGGGGCTGCCCCTGGGGATACCCAGGGCTGCTCCCTCCTCTGCTCCCGGGTGATTCCGCAGGCACCAGACCCTTGCTCAGGGTGGGCTGCGCATCCCCTGTGCCTGGGCACTCCCAGGTGCCCCATCTCCCTGGCGTGGGCCTCTGGAGACACGCAGGAGCTCCCCACTGGGCTACTCCCCCTCCACCACCTGCTTTTTGGGGTTTGAATGCTCACGGCAGCAACAATCAAGATAAATAGGGGCTGGAGATCGTGTATTCTGCTGATAGCAACGGGAGAGGAATCCAATAATAAGCGCAGTTCAAACACAGTGTCTGACAACACTTCCCAGCCCATCCCTGTCAAATTAGCCCAGCTATTTCCTTTCCTCCTGCATGATGTAGATTGATTGCTCCGTTTTATTAAGGACAAAGCGTGTTTAATAGCAAAAGGGAAGCAGGTCCCTGGAGAAGCAGAATCAATGCCCTCCCCGTGCCCCGCGCATCGATTATAGGGATGCGCGGTGCTGAGGGCAGAGCCGGGCCGGCTCGGCGGGCACCCTCTGCACGGAGCAGGGGGCTCTGCTGATGAGCACCCACCCCGCAGCCACGCAGGGTGCCCTCCCGCCTCTGCTCCTCCCGGCCACTGCAGCAGCTGTGCCAGGAGCAGATCCCCATCCCTGGGAACGGGTCCCCGGACCTGGCTACTTACT
>NW_010233246.1:0-529 GCF_000690775.1 Eurypyga helias | reverse complement strand
GGCAGAGGTAGTAGCCAATGTCCTCCTCCAGCACGTGGCGGATGAGCAGGGAGCTGTTGGGCAGGATCTGGATGCGGCCCGTGAGGGGTATGGGATGGTACTGCTGGGGGTTGCCGCTTCCTAGGAGGGGGGATGCAGAGACACAGAGCTCAGCCAAGGCTGAGGAGCGCTTGTGAGGCTGGGTGCCAGGGGGGCCGCGGTGAAAGGCGACTCCGGCCGTGTCTCACCCCTACCTTTTGCATGTTTCCACATGACTTTCGGAGGGGGGTACCCGTCAACGGAGCAATTCAGCACCCCGGCTTTCCCGTAAATGCCATCTTGGTTGTTGGGTTGGACCACGAAACGAGGAGGCACTGAGCAATTGGAGAGAGAAGACGGTGAGGAGAGCAAAAACCCCATCAGCTCCTTGCAACTCGTCCCTGCTTGTGGGCACGTGGGTGCTGCGGGCTCAGCCCTCCTTCCCATCCTCCCCGCCTGCTTCCACACTGCTCCTGCAGCCGGAGAAGAGTGGATGGAGAGCAGCTCCGAG
>NW_010233245.1:555-810 GCF_000690775.1 Eurypyga helias | reverse complement strand
TCACCGCTCACAAGTAGTCTACCCCGTGCGCCGACGCCACCCCCACAGCGACATAAACGCCCCTCGTCTGACGCTGGAGCCACTGTACCTCCTGCACCATCTCCACGGCTATGTGACCTCTCTTCGACAGACACTGCAGCTCCCCCTCCCACTGCGGCTCCACCTTCCAAAATGATTCCACCTCCCAGTGTGGCTCCACCCTCCACAATGGTTCCACCTCCCACAACAGCTCTGCCTTCTGCTGTAAATCCGCCT
>NW_010233245.1:0-269 GCF_000690775.1 Eurypyga helias | reverse complement strand
TATTGCATCGCTGGATGCACGGGGGATCTCTCCACCTAACGTGCATACCGTGCTTATGTTGGTCACAGACTTATATTTCTGGTTTACATACATATTCATAAGATTTTCTGAGAAGTGATTAACATATTCATTAAATTTCCGAGAATAGGATGGTTTCATTATAAATAGTTCTAGGAAGTCATTGGCATATGCCACGCCCTGGACTCCTCCTCTCTGCGCCTTCGTAGTTGACTCGGGTGGTCATTTTAGGTGGTCGTGGGGATGAAGGC